>NW_026126611.1:9160000-9342500 GCF_943737965.1 Phodopus roborovskii
TCTCTCACACACACACACACACACACTCTCTCTCTCTCTCTCACACACACACACACACACACTCTCTCTCTCTTTCTCTCTCTCTCTCTCACACACACACACACACACACTCTCTCTCTCTCTCACACACACACACACACACACTCTCTCTCTCTCTCTCTCTCTCACACACACACACACACACACACACACGGCTTGATAAGGTAGGACACAGTCGGAACTGAAATCTTGGTGCCACGCCAACCACACGATTAAGTTGCCCTTACGGGGACTTTGAATGGGATCTGCAGGTATACAAACACACACAGGGCAGGAAATGGACACTATCCATTATGAAATGGTTGTCACTTGGATAGCACCCTCTAATGGAAAAGGTGGTTTGGATGTGGTTTCATTGCCTCATCGGGGTTTGTGAGCTTTAGCAAAAGGAGAGCACAAGGCAGGAAAACCCCAGGCCAAGCCACTCGTGGTGTCCTCAGGGGTGTCCTGGGAGGTTGCAGGTGACTCCAGGGAGAGGAGCCACAAGCTGTCATCCAGGAGCAGTGGAGCAATAAGACAACTCGTACCTAGCTTCACAAGGAGGCGAAGCATGTAGCTGCCTATACGGAATATTTTCTACCTCCACCGAGTCCCTCACTCTCTCCCAAAGCAATTGCTGCAGTGGCTCACGTTCTACTATGATTCGGATTTGTTCTTTTCCAAACTAAATTTCTAATTCATCAAAATTACTCCCATCAGCGTTGGATCGCTTTTGCAAAGACACAATAGGTTTGTCGGGGCTGTTCATTATTGGGCTTTTTCATTTTAAGTGCTTTTTATGCTTGTGTGAAAGAGTGTGTATGGTGTATGCATGTATGACAGGTGTATCCGGGTGTCCAGGGAGGGCCAGAAGACAGCATCAGGGGTCCCGGAGCTAAACTTCAGGCAGCTGGGAGCTGACATGAGGGTGCTGGGAACCACACTCAGGCCCCCTGCAGGAGCAGCAAACTCTCCTAACTGCTGATCCATCTCCCCAGTCCCATTATCGGGTGTTATTAAAACTATTTTACTGTTTTATGTATCTCTGTGTGTTAGTCCCCATCTATCTGGATGCTAGAAAATGAACTGGGGTCCACTTGGAGAACACTAAGTTATTCGTAACCCCCGAGTCATCTCTCCAGCCCCACGATGAGCTCAGATGTTTGTTAGAAATAAAATTGCAGATAAAGCAATCTGATGGAGGAAAAGTGGGAGAAGCTGAAAGATGGAAGTCGGTTTGGGAAAAGCACAGAGTAGCTGCCGGCATATCCAAGCCTGCGCACGTGCAGAAAGAGAAGCAACTCTGAAGTCAAGAGAAGGACAGACACTGCTCGCAGCTCCACTGAGGATGCCCAGAGAAACTCGTACCAGCTATGGGAAAGCCTTGGCTGTCACGAAAGACGGTCTACGTTGGGATTCGCTAATATTCAAAGGAGGGTCAGGTCCTGCCAAGGGAATAGCACTACTCTGGCACAGCCAATCACAGCACTGCTTTTGAAGGTGGTAGTGTATGTTTAAAAGCATCTAAAAGTACTTAACATTCAGAGGACACCTCTTAGCTTACTTAGTAATGACCATTTTCATTCTAAACTCGTCTTTGAACAGAGCCATGGGAAGACTCTCAACCAGCATTCCCCACTTAGCCAACATAAGACAAGATGGCTGCCCTGTCCCGCCAAGTTTACCTCACTGGAGTTAGTGGAGTTTTGAGGTAGCTGAGTCCCAGGAAATCCATGGCTGCTGTTCGAATCAAACATCTGCCAAACAGGAGAAAGGAAAAAGACTAATGTAATGGCTCTGCGATGTTCATTTGGCATCCACACATTTTCAGTTTGAATACTGAGGTTGTATAACATTTTGTGAGAACTTCATTTCACAGTCTGTAGTAATATTCAAATATGAAGCTTTCCCTCTGCACAGAAATCTGCTTTCTTTTCTCTCATGGTTTCATATTTACTTTTCTGTGACATCTCACAGCATTCAAGTCATCTTGAATTGTCTTGACATTGCTTTTTTAAACTAATTATGCATCTCGGAAGATGTGGAAAGGAGTTGGCAAAGCCACATAATCAATCTTATAACTGTTTTTATGTGCTTAGAATAAATATTGGAAGGCAGTATGTTAATAGAGGTTTGTTTGAAGCCAAAAAGACTAGAAATCACTTTTTAATTTTATAAATTTTATCTTCTAAGTTTTGTAGATTGCTAACATCAAATAAGAGGTTCAACTAGGAAAAGCAAATAAATCAACTTTATTCAGTTATGTGAGTATTAACTTCATATCTTTTTACAAACAAAAGTTGTTCAACCGAATGCTTCTGTTTACCAAGAAATCTTTCATTGAGAACCCTTAGCAGAGACACCGGAGCAGACAGTAAGGCTCATTTAATCAACTAAATGGTACTTCTAAAAATAAACAAGTTGTCCAGTTATCAATCATGTCATCACTTTAATTACGTGAGGTTATCATGATTGATATCAACACTGACCTTGACGTTATATACAGAACGTCATCACAAAGGTGCCATTGAGAAAACATAGGCCCAATATCAGCCAATGGATTATAGTTAACCACTACCTATGGCCAACAAATAATCACTTTCTGTAACCAAATAAAAATACAAGTAGAACTGCAAGTCTTTAATTTGTTTTACTTTGTGTGTGTGTGTGTGTGTGTGTGTGTGTGTGTGTGTGTGTGTGTGTGTGTGTATGAGAGACAGAGAGGGAGAGAGAGGGAGAGAGAGGGAGAGAGAGGGCTCATGCCATAGTGAATGTGAGAAGTTAGAGGACAGGGTGCGGAGTCTGTTCTCTTCTTCCACCATATGGACCCTGGGAAAATGAACGAATCACCAGGCTTGAGCTCAAGCACCTTTACCTCCTGGACCATCTCATCCTGCGACTGGGTGATTTTCTTCCCGTATGTGAGTATTTAAGAACCCAGTGGTCCCATAAAGAACTTACATGTGTTTTGTCGTCTTTCCATCAACCAACCCACCCCCTCTAATCCCATTCCCGGTTTCAGGGTTTTAAACATCGAGGCCGCTTTAAAGATTTTAGTCACGCTAGTCATTAAAAGTGTTGTTCACAGTACAAAGTGGGAAATAAACGTCTATGAACTGTGACCATCTCTTTAAAGTAACAACCAAAATCATTTTCAGAACAGCAGCAACCCACTGGAAATCATTGCAAACCTTTTCCCTGTCAATTACAGAAGATCACCTTTTAATTCTTCCTTTCAACCACACTTGAACAAAATAATCCTATAACCTACCAACCAGGATTAAAGTATCAATTAACACATGCTGCATTGTGGGTATCGGGAAACACTTCTGACCTACACATGCAACACACTCTCAAAACAGTTGGCTGGCCAGGCTTTGGTGGCGCACACCTTTAATCCCAGCACTCTGGAGGCAGAGGCAGGCGGATCTTTGTGAGTTCCAAGCCAGCCTGGACTACAGAGCAAGTCCCAGGTCAGGCTCCAAAGCAATACAGAGAAACCCTGTCTCAAAAAACCAACCAAACAAACAAAAGAACAGTTTGCTGAACTTAGGGCTGTATTTTAGCCATAAATGTTGGAGTTGTTCTTCCCTTGGTACAATACGAAGAGCAAACACTCTCCTCTGGAAAATATGCAGCAGCAACTGTTGATTCTTTTAAGGCTTTGAACACTCCAGGTTCAAATCTCAGCCTCGCCCTATGACACTGGTGAACAGAGTGGTACCCTTTCAGACCACTGTGTTTTCCCTCCATAGTGCCGGCTGATAGAATACAATTGAGGGAGCAAAGAATCTAGCACCACCAGTAAGATCTAGGACTAGCAACAGATTCTAGCACTATCAATCAATCAATACAATCTAGGACTAGCAACGGAATCGGTGCTATCAAATGGATCCAGGACAACCACCAAGAGTATCTAGCTGCATTTCCTTGGACTGGCATTACTTTTCTGCGTTCGTTTTCATATAAATTGATACAAGGCAACAAAAAGTGTCCGTTGTTTTTCCTAATACTTTCCCTCCCCCACATGCACACCTTTTCTTCTAGCAGGGTCTACCCATGCGAGCTCCCTCCTACTGAATCACATTCAAGCTTCGTTTTCTGCTATGCTTTGCTTTCTTTTCTCTTTTTGAGACAAAGGTTTCCAGCCCAAACTGACCTCAGACTCACTGACCATGCTGTTAACTCCTGATTACCAAGTGTTGGACTTACACGCATGCACAGCTGTTTCTGGCTGTGCGGGGATAAAAATCAAGTACAGAACTTTAGACACACTAAGCAAGAGCTCTACCCACTGGGCCACATCCCCAGACCCATTTCCCAATAATTCTCATTCCTAGTGTTCCTAAGAGCTGCACAGGCAGGCCTGCCTTTGGGGGTTTGCTGAAGCAGACAAAGCCGTTTGTGTATTTCACATGGGCACATGTGCCTGACGGAGCTAGATTCCTTTCAAGAAACTTTGACTTTGCCCTTAACAGAAGACCAACACTTGAGGCTTTCGGCAGCCTGCAGACAGGGATGTGTGAGGAATAATACTGCGCATCTCGTGCTTTCCATGTTGAGAACTCACCTGAGTTATGGAAGCCCTCTTCTCCTTCCCTTTTCTTGCCAGGGTGTCCAGCCCTTTCAATGAAGAAAATATGCCTTTCTTGCTTTTTGCTCTCTGGGAAAGGGAGAGTGTTCTCTTCCTGAGGGCGGAGTCATCTCTAGAGCACACCTAGTGGAAGACACAGTTGAGAGCATCTTAAAGCCTGGCAAGCGTCTTTGTGAGTAGAGATGTCAGTCTCCCTCTTTAAGCGTGTTCTGGCAGTAAAAGAGTCTGCCGTGTACTTCATACACAGAAATGCAGCCTCCACACAGATGCCTGTCATCTAGATAGCACAAGCCAAATTCCAACATCCAGATGGTTCCACAGTGGGCAGCAGAGTCAGCAAAACCACTCTGAGCCCCTCCACCTGAGCCAGTTCAATGCAGAAGCCAGAAGCAATTTCAGTCTCTCCCCATGGGGCTCCCAGACTACAGGCTAAGCAACCTTTATCTATGTACTGTATTTGTATGTGTCCACATGTCTGCAGGTACATGTGGACACCAAAGGTCAACTCTGAGTGCCGTTCCTGAGATGCCACCCACCTTGTCTAAGACCTGAGGACAAAACTCAGGTCTTCACACTTGCAAGTGACAATCCATCTCTCTCTTCTTCACCCACTGGGACCATTCCTCAGAGATCCCACCCTCCCAAGAATATCAGGAGGGATAGACCAGCAGCTAGGAGTATGAAGTAATTTCCAACTAATAGCTAGACTCCTAGAACAAGCAAACTCCCCAGTGCCCAGCCTCTTGTGATCCTTGTCAGTCGCTAGGTTAACTTCCAGCTAGGTTAACTTCTGCTGGAAGTTGGCAACCAGCTAGGGAAAGGCGAGACCCTTGCCAGCCACTGACCGAGCCTTCCCTGGAACTCACCAGAGCGTGGAAAGATGAAACAGACAGGACGCCCAGCCTGCCAAGAGCCAGCTTGGATGGGCGGCTGGTGGCGGCAAGGAGACTCTTGGGGTTCGGTAACTCCCCACCTTGTAAGCTCGCCAAATAGCAACGCATGCGGAACAGGTCCATGTGGAATTTTTCCAGATTCTGCTCCCATTGCTGGATCTTAAACAGCAAGAAGAGAGGTGACTTTGACCCGAGTTACAAGTCTGGGTTGCTCAAACTGCAGGTGCAATCTCGGCCATAACCCTCAAGGAAAAAAATGGCCGGCAGCTGGAATGGTGTGGCTTCAATCCATTGCCCCTTATCACCATATCTCACACCCTCCTACGGAAACACACTGGGACACACATGCACACACGCACTCACACTGGGGACTCCAATACTGTGACATGCCACAGCCCATGAAGGTTACAGAGTAACACTAAACCACTCTGACTCGACATGGGATGCAAAGCAAAACATGGGTCTCTCCCCGTTTCGTTTCCCTTCCCATTTATACCCTGAGGGCCCCTACTGCAGCAGCTCTCATCCTGTGTCAGATATTTACATTACAACTTATAACAGTAGCAAAATTTCAATTATAAAGCAGCAACAAAGGTCATTTTGTGGTTGGGGGTCAGCACAGTGTGAGGAACTGCATTAGGAAGGCTGAGGACCACTGCTCTACTGGATGAGCTGTACACGGCTGACACAGCACGCATGATGGCAGTGACTTGAAGCTCCTGTCTAACCAGAGTGTCTCCCACGGTGACAAGCAAGTGCACTTGGGGACGGGACAGACATTTAGCGCTTACTACTTTTCCGTGTCTCTAGCAATAAACACCACCTGAAGACCTGAAAACCTAAAGCAGCTACAGATATTTAAACAACAGAGGTTGCCAAGTATTTCTTCAAAACGAGGAGTCAGGCATTGGCATTTGTCTAGGGATCTCTTTCTGATCTCCGCAGCGTTATCACAACCATAAGTCTCTATAAGATGTGACCTACATCCGCATGCAGATCAACAGACTCAGGTGACTTGCCAACACGTGGCTCAGAGCAGGACAGACAGCCGGCATTCCACAGACCCTGGTGCCATCGCCACACAGCCTACAATGTCCACTGGGCACTGGACCCTATTTAGGGTGACAGATTTCCTCCTAACAATGGCATTTCCAGTTGGCTGTGTTACTTAGCATGCACAGAGAAGCCTAAACAGTCATTAGAAAGATTTCCAACACTGAACATTGTCCCCTATCCCATTTCTTCCCAAACTTAAAAATTTGGAGTAGTCCCCAGACTTCCCGTAGTCAGTGGTTCTCAGCCCTCCCAATGCTACGCCCGCCCACTTTTAATACACTTCTACATGTTGTGGTGAGCCCCGACCATAAAATGATTTTTGTTGCCACTTCGTAACTGTAATTGTGCTACTGTAATGAAACATAATGTAAATATGATTCACACCAGCACAACCCACAGGCTGAGAAACAGTGCTCCCAGCCCTCTTCTAAGTTCAACATGCAGCTTCATGCATGAAGCGATGCAATGAAAGCCCCAGGGTGCCACTCCGTCAGCGAGTGCTGGCTTACTAGCTGACACGAGGTCCCGGGCTGGGTCACAAACTGGACATCGTGGTGCACGCCAGTGAGCCCAGCGTTTAGAAGGTAATAGACAAGATCAGGTGTTTGAGCTCATCGTCGGCTACCTCACGTTTTCCTCGGGCCAGAGGAAAAACGTTCCTAAGTATCTGGACGTGGAAGTGAAAGCCTCCTTTACAGCGGTGCACACCAACACAGCAGTGGCATGGATGACACACGAGACGGAGGAGCCGCTTTACGCTTTGCAATACCCTTTATCATAAAAGGGACAGAGTGTGAAAATGTGTGTGAGTGTGTGAGAGTGTGTGTAAGTGTGAGAGTGTGAGTGTGTGAGTGTGTGAGAGTGAGAGCATTGTGAGTGTGTGAGTGTGAGTGAGTGAGTGTGTGAGAGCCTGAGTGTATGTGAGTGTGTGAGTGTGAGTGTGTGAGTGTGTGTGAGAGTGTGAGTGTGTGTGAGAGTAAGAGTGTGTGTGTGAGTGGTGTGTGTATGAAAGTGCATGCATGAATGTATGAGTGGCGTGTATATGAGTGTTGTGAGTGTATGTGCATGACTGTGTATATGAATGTGTGTGCAAGTGTGTGTATGAGAGTGGTGTGAGTGTGTATGAGAGTGCATGCATGAATGTGTGAGTATGGGAGTATGAGTGGGACATGTATGTGAGTGCTGTGTGTGTGTGTGTGTGTGTGTGCGCGCGCGCGCATGTACATGAGTTCTAGGCTATATGTGTGGAAATCAGAGACAACTTTGGGGAGCTGTTTCTCTCCTCCCAACTTCATATGGGTTCCAGAGATCAAACTCAGGTCATTGTGGCTCCAGTAAGTCATGTCACCAGTCACATAAAAGGGAAATTTTTAATGATGAAATCCCATAGGAGGATCCTAGGTTGAAGCATGGACACCAATTTAATGACAAGCTTCCTTTTTACTGGTTAAAAAGCTATGTTTGGTGAATGAGCTCAGAGATATTTTGGACAGCTGTAAAAGGGTGGAAAAGGGAGACGATGCAGCCTACTGATAAAAATAATGAGGGAAATGAGTATGTGATGCCTTTAAAGAAAGATGGCAGTTTCCTGCCAGCCTCCGCCCTGTTAGCAAAGTATTTTCACTCATTTAGTCGTTCAGCTGTGACATTTGGCCCAATTGTCCATTACTAGGCTTGGCCTAAAAGATACTTTGCTTTTTCCTTCTTGGTAGAAGGCATTTTAAAAATTCCCATCCTGTGCCTTGCAAACACTAAAACCTACATTCACTAAAGATGCCAACCAGTGACAAGGATCCACCTAAGTTGACTAGTGGCCGAAACAGCAGCCAGCTGTCTTTTGTTTTCTTGGCAACAAAAGTCACCCATTTTATAGCCAGTAAATTTTCCTTCAGATCAAACTGGAAATCCCAGGGAAGCAAGCATCCATCTCTCATCCATACAAAATCATCCACATTTAGTCAGCAAGTGAAGCATTGAGTCCCACTGAGCGGCAGCCGAGAGCTCAAGAGCAGATTTGGGCTCATTCCTGGCTCTGCCCAACCCCCACCACCACCACCAGCCTTGCACCATCAGAAACCTCACTCAGCCACGGGGCTGCTCCCCCAACCCTCAGATGGATGCAGTCTACCCATCTCTACTGGGTAGAGAGAGATCAGACAATCAAACATGTGTGGCTTGAGAAGGAATCAGAATACTGAACCAGAGAGGGAACTAGAAGAGAGGAAGGCAGGGGAGGGGACCTGTTAGCTGGAGTAAAGATGACCGGCAGGGGAGGACTCAGAAGAGCTGAGTCTTCTACAGTGAGGAAGAAAGACCCCCTGGCTCATAAAAGGAGCCTGTGATAGTTAATGCTAATGTGCCTCTAGAATCACCCAGAGACAAGCTCTGACCATGTCATTGAGGGGCTACTTGGATGAGTTTAGCTGAGGTAGGAAGAGCTACCCTAAATGTGAGAGGCACCTTCCCA
Source organism: Phodopus roborovskii (assembly GCF_943737965.1). NCBI lineage: Eukaryota > Metazoa > Chordata > Mammalia > Rodentia > Cricetidae > Phodopus > Phodopus roborovskii. The sequence goes on from NW_026126611.1 coordinate 9,169,029, forward strand.
TGGGCTCAGCACGCTATGTGGCCACAGCAACAAGAAAAGTAACTAATATGGCGCCCAATGCCCATTCCCTCGCCACCTCCAGAAAACAACAAAGATGTGAGCAATGGGGTCCAGGAGTTGCTCTGCAGCAGGGACCAGAGGAGCCACAAGAGATAACAGGAAGAGTGACATGCTGAGCAGAGAGAGACACAGAACAAGAACCATGTAGCATCCCCAACAGATCCTGTGTGAGGGGAGTCGGGGCGCTCTTGAAGGACGTAGCCCGTAGATCTTCATGAGAAATGGGATGTAGAGGGTGACCCAGGTGACAAGGAGAAAGGAGGCAGCGTGCATGTGCACCATGCAGAGTCCCCTCTGCTCGTAAGTCCCCAGAAACAGGATAGGGACAGAGAATCGGTCTAAAAGAAAACAGCTAAGTGGGCATCCGGATGAACGCCAGAGTAGAGACCGTTTCTTCTTCTCAGCCGTGGGAATGGCGAAGGGCTGTGAAACCACGAAAACCTGTAACTGGGCGTGCTGGTTACATGCAAACACTGTCGGTCGTGTGAAAATGCATCACCCCGCCAAGGGCACCCTTCTCTGTCCCTCTTCCGGTTAACACATTTCCAAGAAGTAATTCAGAAGACCCCCCTCCTCCAGGAAGTCTCCCAAGAATGCACAGGAAGCCAAATCTACCCTTCACTGTCTTCCCGGGGACTATGAAGCTATAGCTCTGACTTTGTCACCCTTCGGGATGGAGGACAGTCTGAGGACAGAGTGTCCCGTCTAAACGCAGACCTAGCCTGCAGTATGCACTAAGCTAAAGCTCACTGAACCAGGCTACCCTTGTCCTGCCGAGCACCTTACTCCTACCACTTCCTACCGCCCGCTAAAGAAAGCCCACATCTCGGCACAGCACCCCCTTGTCCTCAAGCCCCTCCACAAGGATCCTCCACAAACTGTTTCCCACACACCTATCACTTCCCATCTTCGGGGCTGCATCCACACTGTGCCCTCAGCACAGTTCGCGAATGGCTAAACACAAAGCATCCTTCTTCATCATCCTTAACCTTTTAGGAAACGCAGGAAAGGATGTGCAGGGCACACTAAGGCTGGGGGGGGGGGGATGGATACAGTCTCTTCATAGCTTCCAAACACCACAGCAGCGCACTGGTAACATACCTGCACCCCCGTTCCAGCCCACTCTTCACCGGGCAGAACCCTAGTTCCTGGAAAGGGGACATGATGAGGCAGGCTGTGAGGGGGAGGGGAAGCCATCTGGGCGGACGCCAAGCCTGCCTAGGGGTGGTGAGGCTTTTGTCCGGACTTACTTGTTTGAAATAATAAACGGAAAGGAAAATAAAGTACTAACTGGACTTAATTTCCAATGCTTCCTCCCTCAGGACTTCAAAGGCTGCCCCATGAGGACACACGGCGGGGTCTGGTGCGCATTGGACACGCTCAAATGAATGTTGCATCATCTACCCCATGAACGAGCCCAGAGGCCAGAGGACAGCGCTGTAGCAAGGTTTATTTTAAGCGAGGCGTGTGACCTCCGCAGCAGCAAGAAACACAGCCCTTGTCTCTCTTAGGAAAGGGTGTTGACAACCGTTTTCTCCACCCACCAACTTCAAAGAGATCCCGTCCCAGAGACTTTATCTGCCTTACACGATGTCGTCTACACTGTAGAATCTGCTATGGTGAGGACACATGATGGCCAGACCTGACGTTGCTGGGGTCTCTGGGAGAAAACGCGATATGAACGAAAGTGTACAGCCCAGCGGCAGACTCTGAATGGCAATAAGCGAGAGCGATACCTCAGGATGCAAACTTTTAGACAGGTGGCTTGCAGAGCACGTGAAAGATGTATGGGATGGGGGCCTCGCTGGTCCACGCCTGTGGACACAACGGACAATCCATTCCTAGTTGGAGATTTAAAAGTGAGCGCAAGTGAAGAGAAAGATGTATCAAGGTTAATGCACCAGTCATCCGGTTAACCGAAGACCAGACACCCCCACGCCCACATGTGTGTACGGGGCAGAGCATGTTTGAGAAGAGTCCCATGCACAAAAGGGGGCAGAAGGTGGGCACAGTCTGAACCACGCCTACAGGGACACCGTTCCTGGCTCAGCTCTCCCTGAATTCATTCACAGACAATCAATGTTACAAAATATATACGCCATCATTTTCTCAAGTTCCCAGCCCAACCTCAACCCTGCGGTCTCTCATAGCATTTGAAGACTATGCTGGGGGTCAACTAGCCCATTCTAGAATGTTCTCTTTTGCCATGTTTACCAGGCATGCTTTTTGTTTTAACTAGAGTACACATTTCTTAGAAATAAGATACGCATGTCAAAATGATTTCTCATGCTTTCAGGTCAGACACCTCTCTAAGATATACCAGTACGTGCAATTTGTGAGAGAGGGGAGCACTAAGGGAGGAGACGGACCACGCACTTGGGAGTGTGCCTAAGGTGGCTGTGGAGCGGCGTGCAATCAGGGGTACCTGGTTCTCGATGGCCTTCCTGTTCTTGGGGTCGCTGACCACACACAGCTGTAGCTCTGCCATCTTTTTCATCTTGCTGTCCATGTCGATCTTCTGAAGCAGGCTTCTGGTCTGGCTCTTTAGCAGCCTCACCGTGTCCTCTTTCCCATGCTTCTTTGCAAAAAGGGACGCGCATGCCGAGTGTATGGCGGTAACCCAGTTTTCCAGATCTGTCTGGCTAGTGGCCTAAACATGGGGCGGAGGAACTGTTTGAGATTATTTAAGCACACACATTCTCTCCAAAATGGAAGACCAGGATTTGATGGGTCAAACCCAAGGGCTGTCTTCCCCCCCCCCCCAAAAAAAAAAACAAAGTTTAGTTTCCCAAACATAAACACCTAACTCTGGTTCAGAGACACTGAGCAAAGAGCTGCAGGAGTTAAGCAGAAAGGATTATAGTGCCTGTGCTTGTTAGTTCCAACTGCTGGCTTGATACAGCCAAGGGTTCCCCAGGAAGATTCCATGAGGGCTGGTCTGGATTAGGTTGACCTGTGGCCTTATCTATGGGGATTGTCCTGACTGCTTTAATTGGCATGAAAAGACCAAGCTGAACGCACAGGGCACCATTTCCTAGCTTTGGGTCCTGGAGTATGTAAAAGTAGAGAAAGTGAGCTGAGCAGTGTGTGTGTGCGCGCGCGCACGTGTGTAAACACACACCGTGACTTTCCCACAGTAACGGACTTTGACCTAGAATCATGAACCAAAATAAACCATTTCTCAGTCGATTTTTGTCAGGGTATATCATCATGGAAATAAAAGGCAGAAACCTAAGTGTGGCAGTCAGAAAAAACAAGGAACAAAGAAACAGCTTTCAGTTAGTGACAGAAAACAAGTCTATCCAGCCGAGGTGACATCATGTCATACATGTTACGTGCACGCTAACAGCAATTCTGTAAGGTCCTTTGGTGGTGGTGGTGGTTCAAGTCTCTCTGTGTAGCTCATGCTACACTGGAAAGTAATACATGGCCCAGGATGGTCTTAAACATAGTGATCCTCCTGCCTCAGCCTCCCAAGTACAGGGGTGAGTTACCCCACTGCCTGGCTTCTGTGCACTCTCATAAATCTACTTGTTCAAAGTTCCAAGTGTCAGGAAGTTGGCTAAGTGCTCCAAGAAGACACAGGTGCTCAGTAATGATGCTAGAAATCAGTTGGTTGGCAGGACTCAACACTATGCTAGGCATCCCTACCAAATGGCTAAAAATCCCAATAGCAGATATCCTGGATCTTAATCTCTAAAGGCAGATGTCACTTTCACAACACTTATCCAGGAGGGCCTCACGTTCCCAAAAGGCTGCTGCTTTGACTTTTACTAGGAGTCCTGAGAGTTGTTGATAATTCCCTGGCCACAGTCTCCAGGCTTCTTTAAAAGACCTGTGTCCCGGAACTCTCAGACATTACCCTCTCCAGCTCAAGTGTTATGTGGAGTACAGATCGCAATATTTCCTTTTTGCCCTCACATAGATACGATAGGCAGTAGCCTGGAACGTCACAAGCACCTGACCAATGCCTGCTACAGGAATAGCTAGTCTTGGTAGGTATGGGAAGTCACAGGGTCCTGCTCACACCCTAATCCCAAAGCCTAACAGAACATTCACTGAATCCATGCCAAGTTCCCCTTGAGTCCCGCTTGCTCTCGTCATACTCATTCACACGCTGTCGCCTCACCCTTCCATTCGCACGGCAGCCGTACCTGGAAAAGGTAGACGTCCCCACACGAGTTGCTCAGGCAGAACACGTGCTCCTTCTTGGGGTGCTCTGGGACAGACTGCACAATGCTGTCCTCCGCAAAGAGGGCACACCGTGGGGCACTATTCTGGTCCGTGGAATTCTTTCCGTAAGTCTCATAAAACAGCAGAGTACAGCCTAGGCAAGACAGAAGCAGAATAATGACCCTGTCACATGGCCAGAAAATGTAGGAAAGGAGTGAGAGGTAAACGATACACTCCCCAAATGCCCCCAGACACCTGCACAAGGGGTTGGTGTTAGAACAAGGACATGCTAGCATGTGCAGCTGCCTAGTTAAACTCTCAGGGTCAGAATGAAAACCGGATGGTGTGCTCAACGTGGTATCACCATCAATAGCAACGCAGTGCACACACACACACACACACACACACACACACACACACACACACCCGCCCCGACTCTGTCCTCACAGCTGCCGTCCTACAAGGTTGTCAGAGTGACATACTCCAACCTACCACTAGGAGACCGGAGATGGAGTCACATGACGGTGGAGCAGGGGTGTTATTAACTTAGGCCATCTCACCTCAGCAACCCCATTCCCTCACACAGAGTACTGCGAGTCTGAATAACCTTGACAACCCCTCAGCCCAGGAGACCCTGTGAACTGCAAGGAAATCCACTTATTGGGAAAGGCAGATGTTCCCTGTTAAATGATCTATCTTTCAAACTCTGACCGCTGTCTGCTTAGCATTGCACACATCAGTGACATCAGGGTCACAAGACAGCTCAGTAATAATCCCTCTTTACAGACAGTCATTTCCAATTTATCCACATGACTACCTCAAGAATAACTTCCAAATCCTAACACACACACACATACACACATACACGCACGCATGCACGCACGCGCGCATTTTCAAGTAAGATTAACCCAAATACATTAGTTCCAACATTATAATGTACAGAACTGAAGCCAAGAAAGTTGATCCTAACACAATGAATTCCCAGAGGGAGGAAGTGGTAATGTGAAGGTTTGGGGGGCAGCGGGCAGGTGGGGGGGGGGTAGCCGAGGCTTTGGATTTGACTGGATGCCTGCCCCATAGGAGGGACGGACCTCAAGTGTGGTACGGTGATGTGGCTCTAGTTCCCTAGGAAAAGTCTGTCACACAAGACCAGGGGAGGGGAAGGAGGCTGCCACCTCCTTTGCAAGAATCCTGAGACCCTGGCCATGGATGGAGGTGAGGATGGCGTCTGTTCTTTGAAGACATGATCACTTTTATTTATACCCTGTCATCCTGGAAATGCACGGGAAAGCCAAGAGGCAGCCTGGCAGTTCACACCGACTGTGTCCAGGTGTGATTTGTGTTTCTGCTCCCTTCCCTATGGAAGGAGGGGCCGGAACATCCTAGTCCGTCTGTCTAACAATCACAGGAGCCCTTCAAGGAGGCTGAGGTTCCAACCACCTGTCTGCTCCCGCATGAATCAGGGCTGTGCCCGCTGAGGCATCTCACTACCCCCTCCCCCAGGAGATGGAGTCCTTCCAGCCTGCACTTCCACAGCGAGCAAAGCAATCAGCTGTTAACTGGCCGTGCTTGCCAGGGGTGTTCTTACCTGAGCAAGACAAATTCCTAGTTCTGTTCTGAGAAAGGAACACGGGGGAGGAGAGGGGCAGGTGTAGGATGAGGGAGTAAGGTCTCTGAGAGTGTGGCATCATCTCTCACCAAGGCCCCAGGTCCAACCCCAAAGAAGTGAACAAAGAAACAGCTGTGCAGTGGTGGAGACAAAAATACTTTCTTAGTCAGTAATAGGGGAGGGTACACATCCAATCCTCCCGATTACATTCCATCCAGGAAGGGGACTGACTGCTTTGGAATTCTGAGTATGTGCAGAATGGAAAATACGAGTTAGCCAGGTAGAGGTGACAGTTATTCAGGGTCTTGCATTATTTTAGATACAAGTATCGAAGAATGGCAGAGAATCATACATAGAGAGTAATTCATCTTAAAAATTATTGATCAGGCTGTATAACACACATAAATGGTTAAATAAATAAATTACTAAACGTACTTGTTAAATATTTTCGGTGGAGCATGCCATGAGATGATAGATCACAATCTTTCAAGTTAGGGTTGGGAAAGTGGCTCGGTTCATAAAGTTCTAGCCTTGCGAGAATGAAGCCTTCCCCAGAATCCACATAAAAAAACAAAAACTTAGGCATAGTAATAGTGGTTATAACCCCAGTGATGGGAAGGTGGAGACATGCAGATGTCGGGGCTCACCAGTCACTTGGTTGAGCCGAATTGGAGAAATCTAATTAGAGAATTCTAAGCCAGAGAGAGCCTACGTCTCAAAATAAGCTGGACAGCACCTAAGGGTTGACACCTGAGTCTGTACTCTGGCTTCTGCGTGGATGCTCATATACATGTGTATGTACCACACACGCGCGCTGACACACAGACACACACATCCTTCATACTCACGTTAATCCTGACGCACCAGCACTACCTGGTGACAGGACAATTGAAGGACAAGCCTTCAGAGAACTCCAACCGCGTACCTTTCAGCGTCACCCAGTACTGTCTCCACTTCCTGCGAGCCACCAACTCCAGCTTCCTCTCCTTCTGCAAAGTGACCAGGGGCTTGAAAAAGAGCCACCCGGCTTTCCGGACCATTCCCTGCTCCTTCTCAAAGAGCAGGTCCAGCTGCTCCAGGGAGCTGAGGGACTCGCTGCTGGACTCCACGGTTTCTGTGGGCGTCTCCACGCGTTCCGTGTTGGTCCTGCTCATTTCCAGCTCCCGCATGAAATTCTCGTAAATGTTCTGTTGGAGGGGGTCGCTGCCAATCACATGGGTGGATTCGCTTCTCTGAGGCAGGGTCTGGGCCGAGCCCCCTGACCACAGTAAGGCAGATGTTTGCATGGACGCATGCGCGTCTGCATTCAGTCCCTCTGAGCGGCTGTCGAAGTAGTCACTGCCCTCCTTGGACCTCGGTTCCTGAACACAACGCAAATTACCAGCGAGTCATCATCACAAGCTATGGTACCCACAGCATCAGCCCTCTAGACAGCCTCGGTGTAACGTGGCTACATCCAATGATGGGGATGCAAAGAGCCTCGTAACAAAACACAACTCGGATCATCACATCCCCAAACCAGAAAGGATTCTAGGTAGAATACCGCCCAATCTCACATCCACCAATGGAGTCAGATATAAAGAGGTAAACAGGAAGCCACTGGCTCTCTGAACCTAGCCTGAGTTCAATACCAGATCAATTAGCTACTAAGTATATTTAATACACACTAGGAAAGCTTTCTAGAGTGATATTCTTTGCTATGATTTAGTGTCTTCTAGGAAAGGATTCATGTTCTTATCCATTTTTCTCCGAAATCATGTGAAATCATTGATTCAGAAAATAACCGGGGGTGGGGGGGGAAGGCTGGGAGTTGATGCTGTTAGGTTGATCCACACACACTTTCCTGCTTTCCTTTATCTCAAATGAAGTCTTCGGGCCAACTGCCCAGGCTTAGACTCCTCTACATAATAATCTCTACCATCCTATCTCCTACTTCCTAGAGTAAAATCCAAGTTCCAAAATTTCATAACCCACTAGGGGTACTGCCTAGTAATTGTACGTTTTGTTTTTTTTTAATTGCATTTTTATTTAATTCAGGAATTTATCTTTTTTTTTTTAAAGTGATCTCTTTTGTTCCTCTCCTTTTCTTTGAGTGTCTCTTTTACTCTAGGCACTGGATGGGGAGGGTGTCTCTGACACGACTATTTATCTTAATATTAGTTCTAATGCAAACCCAAACACGAGCCGCTCTAAGTAAGCTCTACAGTTATCTAACAACTGCTAAATCTAGGGACACAGAACACACAGCAGCCAGTTACAGAGCCAGGTTACAGACGCACGACACCCATCCCGATGCCTTTATTAACTTTCATGGAAAGCAGCTGACCGATGGAGGACTCACTGCTTAATGGGAGAAAACCAGCTGTCAGTGGTAGCTTGTAATCCAGCATTGTGGGAGGGTGAAGCAGGCTGAACGTCTTGAGCTCAGGCCAACAAGGACTAACTATCTAGTGAGTTCCAGAACAGCCTGGGCTATAGAACGAAAGCCTACCTCAAAACTAAGTAATTTAATAAATAAGACACCCCAACTACCCAGCTGAATACAGCTGTAAGAGAAAGGTTAAGTAGGGCTGAAGAGATGACTCAGAGGTTAAGAGCATTGACTGTTCTTCCAGGGGTCCTGAGTTCAATACCCAGCAACCACATGGCGGCTCACAACCATCTATAATGAGATCTGGTGCCCTCTTCTGGCATGAATGCAAACACACAGATGGAACACCACATAATATATAAATAAATAAATAAACAAACAAACAAACAAATAAAGAGAACAGTCAAGTATGGCTAGAGACCTGGCTCAGCCATTAAAGGCTAAGCTCACAACCAAAAATATAACAACAGTCAAGTATACTCAACTTCTGATATTTCCTTATCATCAAAATCAAATGAGAAGGAACTGGGTCAGGGGCCATTGAGTTGGGGCTCTATTGCTCTATTTTGAATACTCCACCCTGTGGAGATATTTTCTTGAGGAAATTTTGTCTTAAAAAAAGAAAAATTCAAATCACATATATTAAGTGACTTTTACAGTGAAACCATCACCAGGCAACTGAAGAGTGTTTTCCAAGGCCCAGGTGCTAAAAACAGAGCCCAGAACACAAACAGCTCTTACTAACCATGATAACACCTCCCAGTGTGTTTACACTATGTCCTGTGGTCATTCATATTTATACACCGACACCTCTGCTTCAAAGAGCCAATCCAACGGCTGCTATGAGTCACTCAGGAAATTCAAAATACTTGGAGAGTCTTCTCCTAACCATCACTTTGTTTAGACTTTCGTAAACTCCAAAGACATGAAAGAATGCTGTGCATTTAGCAGCATTACTGTTACTGCAGCTATGAGTCTGACTCACTGCCCCTAAACACTGGGAGAGTCTCTTTCCTTGCAAGAGCCTTAGTGAGGCGCTTCCAAACCAGCTCATCTCTGGAAGAGAGATGTACCCAAGTTACCTATGAACAGTAATCGTCGTTGATTCTCTTAAGAGAGAGACTTCATGTTGCGAGGGTGCTAAACGTCCCTCCGTAACAAGGCAAGACTGTTCCTTCCTGAGAGATGAACAAATAGCACCTGTGGCTATGTATCACTGATTCTTACAAATGGGCATGCATTTTCCCAGGCTCTAATCAATGTCTAAAACTGTCCATCTACAATCCCAATTGCCAATGATGAAATCTCAGCCTAAGAAGAGCACTTTGAAAACTAAGACATCTTTCAACAGGTCCAGACGCAATTCCTAATAACTGCAAGATGGGTGTGAGTGCAGAGAGCTTACCAGATGTGTGCATAGTGCCTGTGGTCTCCATTCCTACTCAACCATAACCATAGGCAGTGACTACTGTAACTTGGTGAGCAGGGCACTAACAACTGTACTTAGAGGGGTTGACTCCACAGAGAAGCAAACACAGCATGACCCGTCTCACTTATGTGAGAATCCAAACTAGGTGGGCATGGAGGCCCAGGGTTAAGACAGAGGCTGCACAGGTGTAAAGCTTTGGTTACACCAGCCAAGTAAGTTCTAGAGATCTGATTACACCATTACGACTGTAGCGGACGTTCCTTTGTGTATATGAACTATGTCAGGGAAGTAGATTATGAACAGTCTCACAATAAAATAAAACCAACGTGCTAACTATGTTGAGTGATGACTGTTCAAAGTAGCTTGGTTATGGTGACCCATTCCCATTGTACATGTATGTCAAGGTATCAGGTTATACAGGTTAGTATATTCAATTTCTGCTTATTAATCATATCGCGACAGAGCTGGAAAAGCAAAAGATGATGCCTAATCTTTAGAGGAAACCCCACCCCTGTCTTCACATGCTAGGAAAGGCCCCTGCTCACATGCCTCTCCTCTCTGAGAAGTGAGAGTTGACAATTAGAGGGGGCCAGAAAGCAAGCCTTGGTGTCCTAAATCCTCTCTGTGATAAACCATGTAAGTCCTTCATGATGCCCCCCAAAAGTTCTGGTCCTCACCAAGGCACGTGGTAGGATTGCTTCTCCACCTCCCACCCCCCATCCTCCACCCCCCACCCACCACCCCCCACCCCCACACCCGGGAATGCAAGCACAAGTTAAGCATGTCGCCTCTGAAGTGAAGCTTTCAAAGTCAATATGCAACTTTCTCTGCTGTGGTAGATGTATAATGTTCTTCACGGATGCTGTCCTATCCGCCTAGGGTCTCGAAGAACAGCGCAGATCCCAGCAACCTGCGGTCTATGATGGACACACGTCACAAAGAACAGAGACGAGCGGTGGACACTGCTAACTCAGCAAAGCCTATCCTACCCTGGCTAAAAGAACACAGTGCTTAGCCTAGGCAGGATGAGGGTCCTTGTCAGCTAAAATTAGTATGAGGTGTTCACCAAGGATGAGGTGCTCTCCAGTACATATTTCTCCGTCTCCTAGCCTGGTATTCTTTTTTTGAGATGTCTGGTTTTCAAGCTCACACGTGTGAGGACAGGCGTAAAGGTCTGTATTGAAAGGCCTGTTCTTTTCATGTCTTCTTTTAAAGTCACAACAAATGCCTGTCCGTCAAGCGACTGTTTCTGAATCAGCACTCTGCTGGCACACAAACGTTTATGTGGGTGAGAGAAGTAGCTGTCACTTCATTGCCTTGTTAAAGCTCATCATCACAGACTCCTCCCACACAGGGACTGCTTGTTTTTCTGTGTGTGGTACTAGGGATTGAGCCTGGGACTCCAACCATAATGCATGTGCACTGTTCTGCTGAACTATGTCCCCAGATATCTTATTTTTGATGTTATTTTAAAGCAGTTTTTTAGTATACGGTAGTGGTGTGTGTGTGTGTTTAAACTTAATTTCATGTCCATTGGTGTGAAGGTATCAGATCCCGTGGACCTGGAAGTACAGACAGTTGTGATCTGTCATGTGGGTGCAGTACTGGAAATTGAACCCGAGTCCTCTAAAAGAGCAGCTGGTGCTCTTAACCATTGAGCCATCTCTCCAGACCCTTTATTATTATTATTATTATTATTATTATTATTATTATTTTTACTTTGAGACAGAATCTCGCTAAGTTACCCAGGCTATCTTTGACCTCATTCTCTCATTCTGCAGCCCAGAAAGACCTCAAGCTCCCTGCCTCAGTTTCTCAAGTAGTTGGGATGAGAGTCCTGAACCATCACACATGACTAGATTACATCTTTAAAGACCTTATCCTAATCTTTTCTATGAAAGGAAATATGTCTGTACAATAGGACTGGAATATTAACCAAAAAAGTAATCTTACTCATATCTTTAGCTAACCAGACATCGGGGAATCTATAGACAAAACTTTCAAGAGGCTCTCCTCATGGGTAACTTAAAAACGAAAGGGCCTAAATTTTTCATCATCCTGTTCAACAATAATTAACAGTAGTCAACGATATCTTGTCATTTGTCTGAGGTTTTACAGATATGGCCTCCAACATGCTTCTCCACTACCTGGCCGGGAAGACCACAAACTCCTTGATTCTTCAGCTTCCTGGTCTCTAAAATGTGCAGGTCCTTTCTAGCATTAAATTTCTCGTTTTAGAGTTCTAGTTATTTGGCTGGGCGTTGGTGAAGCACGTCTTTAATTCCATCACTGTGGAGGCAGAGGCAGGAGGATCTCTGTGAGTTCGAGGCCAGCCTGGTCTACAGAGCGAGTTCCAGGACAGGCTCCAAAGCTACACAGAGAAACCCTGTCTCAACAAAAAGAAGAAAAATTAATTCTAGTTATTTTGCTCGTAACTCCACATGATATATCAAAGGGAAGTTATGCATGACACAAACTGAAGGAGGTTCGGTGTCCCGTTCCCCCCCACCCCCCACCCCCCACCCCCCCACCCCCGTGAAGGCTGGGCAGTCAGTGACTGCATATGGCAGAAAGTGATCCAAACACCATGGTTAAGAGGTCTGCTTTGGACTGTGGAAACAGAGCCTGAATGTGCTTGGGATCACTGTACATTGAGTCAGGACACTAACCCAAATGATGAAGCGCACTCCAGGCAAACAAGCAGGGGTATCCGTGACAGTATGCATGAGGGAACAGCAGCTGGACATAGCCAGCTCTGTTAATTCTGGGAGCCAAAAGATGCGGACGTAAGCCCTGGGGCAGCAGGGGCTGAACAAGCACTGTGAGATGCTTGGGAAACAAGATCCAGGAGGCAAAAGCTCAAAGGATCTGTTGGGTGATTTGGCCAAGAGCCAGAAAATTACTACACTTAGAGATAGGAAATCAGTCCCGGGGATAGGATGGTGGCCGTCAGATCTCCATCTCCCCTGGGAGAGAAGGTGGTGATGTCAGGCACCACACACAAGAAGGAAGCAACCAACGGTGAACTCTATAAACAGGTTGTATTGTTACCTGCTCTTAATGCCTCTCGACTTTGCTTTTCTAGTCCCATGAGCGTGTGTATCCAGCAGGGTTAAGACTACATTCCCTTATAAACTGATGACCCTAATCAGACTGTTTTTAATTCCGTGACTTACTTAAGTAAAGAAAATCAAATAGAACAAAGGGCTTTGGATTCAGCCCAGTGGTCAGAGCACGTGCCCGGCATGTGCCAGGCCATGAGTTCCTTCTCCCGCCCCACACACACGTCCATGCTCCACAGTTTATGATTGGTTATGAACCGACTTCAGTATAAAGTAATATCACATTGAGAAAGCCTCCCTAACTGAACTTAATGACGTTCTGTTTTTTATTTGGACTTGAAGACGGCCTAACACAGACCTCAGATTACCAGGCCACTTGGATCTTCACTCCACGCCATCTAAGAATAGTTGGACCAGCTTTGGAACCAGGCCTGTGGGCTTGCATACAAGTGCCAAGGCAATTTAGTACGCAACTTGGTGCTGAGGCTGGATGCAGTGCTGTCCTCTGCCACCTCAGAACCCATGCCTGAAGCCTTAACTCCCACAGAGATAGCAATGATGTGATTAGGCTTAGATGAGAGCCAGGGGCTGGAGTCCTGAAGTTACTGGTGTCCTCCTAAGAGGAGAAATGGACTAGGTTTCTCCCCTTCCCTACCTAGAATCTCACCACAGTGGCTCACAACTTTCCAGCCTCCATAACCAGGAAACCTGGGGGGGGGGGGCCTTCAGTCACCCGGTCAGTAATGGGTTCTGTCCCATGCCTCGGCTAAAACATGGACCCACTGGAGTTGGGAGCTGAGGCTCAAAGTGTATGTCTGAAGCAAATGAGAAAGAAACTCTCATCAGAAGAGGAGCTATACTGGGTCAGTTAAACCCTTCCCTTCCCCAGCTCACCTGATGTTCTGGGAGCCTCGAAACCCAGATGGGGAAACTCTAGGACCCTGCGCCCCTGACCCCACGCTGTCCTCACCTGAAGTTTCCTCTTCTTCCTAGAGAGGCTTCCTGTCCAGTCACTGATGCGCCGCATTCTTGCTTTGAGGGTGTCTTTCTTTGCAGCATCCTCAGTTAAGGCTTTGGACTTGCGACAGGGGAGAGTGAAGGAACTATAGTGCATGGGATCCCTGTGCTCCACCCTGGAGGGCGCATCCACATCAGAGACAAATGAGACACGGTTGCTCAGGCTGACGTGGGAGCCGATGTACTCATCGGAAGAACGGCAGGTTCCAGAGGGAGAGCGGCATTCCAGGTTGGCGTCTTTGTATGGTTCCCGGAGGGAGGAGAGGGAAGAGCTTTGGTTGAAAGGTTTTCTGGTGTCACTGGGTGGGAAGCTGGTGGGGAGGCTTGGGTCCGGGGTGCTGGGAGCCAGGAAGGAACCCTCTACCTCACTCATCTCCCCAGCGTTGCCCCATGGGGAGTCATACCAGGATGACTCGGAGCTCAGGGAGCTGCCTTTGCTGGAGCGCAGGTTAGACGGGCGCCGGCTGCCGGGGGAGTCTGCACCCGAATCCCGCCTCGCTTCTGGCACCAGGCAGGTTTCCGATGCCAACGTAGGCGAGTATCTCAGCAGCTGTACAGGTCCACTGGGGTCCTCTGAGGGCCCTTTGTGCGGGTTGCCACCGCTATGGAACTCAACTCTTAAGCACCCGTCTAGCTTTCCCAGTGTCTTGATGAGCACTCTGGGGCTCCTGCGGTCCTGGGCTGGTGGGGTGGAGCTGATGCTCTCACTTCTCCGGTAGCAAGTGAGGTGTCCATTGCAGTCCCTGGCAGTCATATGGCTCTCCCCTGACTCGTGGCCAACATAGTGGCAGCCATTCCCAGGTAAAAAAGCACCACTGTTGCCCTGGAAATCATTTCCTGGGGCATTTGCTCTGTGCTTAGAGTAGGCAGTACCCTTTGAGACTTTGCACGTGGGTCCACTGAGTCTGGTGGCATAAGGCTGGTGACTCTTAAAGTGAGAAAGGCAGCTTCGGGCTAGGGACCTGGACTTGTAGCCTGCTCCGCTATTCCCATGAGTCCATCCATGCAAAGACTTCTCATCTTTTGCATGAATGCTGCGTATTTTCAGAGAGCAAGGCTTTTGTTTAGCACTGGCCACAGTATTGCTATGATTCTTGGATCCTTGGAAGGTGTACTGACTCTCAGAGTTCCCCATTTTAACCTAAAGGACCTGAGAACAGTTGTATCAGTACGAGTCACCATCTAAGTCAAGCTGCAGTAAGACAGGGTTTTCTAAATATGATTAATAAAAATAATAAACAATAATTAATAATAGTAAACAAGGGGAACGGAGGGTGAAGGGCAAGAGTCAAAGGCTCAGGGACAAGAGTCATTTGACAAACCGGTTCCCCTGATTGTGCAAGGCTACACTGGTCACGTGGGCTACATTCCATGTTTGTGTGCTAGGCATTTCAAGCGCATTATCAGTGGCACACGGTTCCAACTCAGCATAAAACTATCAGCTGTAACTAGAGTCCCTTCAGACCCAGTGTTGGCTGATGACCCTTGAAGTAAAAATAGAGGAAAAGTCTAGACACATGGGCATACAAGCAGAGATATATCAGAGAAATTACATCTTCATTATGTAGGGATTCTTATTGAGGATGACACCTCATGTAATATGGGGAAAACATCTCAGGGTCCCTCCAGATTCCAACACCCTCACACACTCAAGTCCTTGAGTGTAGCCTTTGCACTCACCAACATAGGCCAGCCAACACATACCCTCCCATGTTCTTTTCCTCCTAGATCACACACACAACCCCTGACAACAGAAACGCCATGGACATTGGCCTCGCTCTATTTCCCACTGAATCGTTTTAGGAAAACTGTACACGTTCAGTAATGTTGTCGTTACAAATATAAATACGTATTCAGTTGACAGCCAGATGAAGCTACAGGTGCAGAACCCTTGGACCCACAGGGGCTATTGAGGTCCCTGTTCCCAAGCAACCACAGCCCTGGTAAACTCACTTTACAATGCATTGAGAGAAAAACAGGCTAGAATGTGGGCAACAGAAAAAAGGTACCGGTCTCTTTAAATTCCTTTTAAAGTTCCACTTAGCTCCAAGAGTTGAGGTAATCAAAATGCCAATTAAAATTTGCTCCAACCCTCCCCCCATCCTTTTAATCAGCACTGAACTATTATGAGCCCACGGCACTTCCTGTCAGGCTCCAAGCATTTTTAGCAGGTTTTTCAATTCTCCATTCTTGCACATTGAAGCTTGCACAGTCACGGAACAGAAATCGAATGGATGGATATCTGGTTCATGGCAGTTATCGAACACTTTCAAAACCCAGTCATGGGAGCAGAGAACCCGTTCTTTGTTACTCAATGGGTCACCGATGGGTCACACACTTTATGAGAGGCCCACAGACTTGAGCTGTCATTACCTGCAGCCTGGCTTCTGCTGGGAGGGAGGTTAATGCTCAGTAGGTTTTACATGGTCATGGGAACAAGGCACATACTTAACAAGCATGAAGGTGTGAGTCCACGAAGTTACCCTGAAAAACAAAACACAAGAAAATGTGAAAATGCCATCAAGCATATTACACTCAACTCCAAGCACAGAAAAGCAAAGTAGAGTTGGGGATACAGCTCAGTTGGTAGACTGTTTGCTTATCAGCTACAAAGCCCTGGATTTGATCCTCAGTGTGGCTCAGAACCGGGCACATCAGCACACAATACCATCATAATACATCGGCCTGTAATACCACTTCTCAGGAGGCAGAGGCAGAAGGACCAGAAATTCAAGGTTATTGTTGGCTTTGCAACAAATTTGGGGTCCTGGGCTACAAGTCTGTACTACATCAGACCCTATCTCTATAATGCATAAATAAAATAGACAGACAGATAGATAGATAACCCAATGGTTTAATATGGGTTATCCTGAAATAAAGGATTAGTGTTTAAAAATCACTTGTCAACAGTTCAACGAGCAAAGGCATCTGACGCCAGGCCTGAGTTAGGTCCCTGGAAGTTACATGGTGGAAAGAAGCGACTCCTGCAAGTTTTTTGCCAACCTCTTGGCACACATCACAGCACACATGCCCCCCCATAAATAAATAAATAAATGACAGCAACTTCATGAACTAAAACACAACACTGTCAAGATAATAAGATGGTTGTGAACTTCCTGGTCGATCAATGGTGTTTAGAGATCTAAAGAAAGCAAGAAGAACTGTCCACTCAGTGCCTGTTGCCAATTTCAGCCTTCATTGCTGCTACAGCAGGTGAGTGCTCACGTGAGTCAGGCTGGTCTGTCACCAGCTCTCAGAGTTTGCTGACAAGACTTAGGCACCCACTACCTCCCTCCACCACCACCCCCCTTGCAGAACAAGAGCAGTTCATTGTTCTCTACTTGGCCAAGCAGTAACAACAAAAGCCCCAAGTAAAATCACAGCCAAGGAATAGTCCTTGGCTAAAGTCCAAAGTTACAGAGGCTGACCTCATCTGTGAGTTTGACTTTTTCTCAAGCATGCATTGGTTCGGGCCAGAGATCAACCTCAGAAGGGCAAGGTAGCCTTGCAGGTGGGGAGGGCCGGGATGGGAAGTGCCATCTGGTGCCATTCTGCCTGACAGGAAGCCTTTCTTTTCTCACAGATATAAACAGCAAAGTGATAAAGTCAAAGGTGGCTTTTGAGTTCCTTTTCTGGAGTCTGTTTTGTAATTATATTAAAATGGGCCTAACAAGATTCCCCATTTTTGGTCCAACAACATTAGGTATCTTCATACTGTTGGGATGCCATATTCACTGTCCATCACTACAGTCTGTTTCTCCCTGCTGGACTAAAACTCTGTAGCCCACTGATGCACTGTTTACCACTCCCCAGGCCACTGGCTATTACTGCTCTACCTTCTGTCTCCATGAATGCACCTCTATGAACACCATAAAAGAGGGTCACAAAGTATTGATCTATCTGTGGCTTGCTTACTCCACATAGCAGAATGTCTATAAGTTCTTTCATGAGCGTGCCCATCAGAATCCCCTTCCCCCTTTAAGGACCAACGACATTCTGCTATGTGCGTTGAGTGTGAACACAAACGCTTTGCTGATAGACATTAGAGCTACTTCTGCCTCTTCACTGACATGGGCAGTGATGCTGTGGACATGGGTGAGCAAATACTACCTTCCCGTTGTCCTCGGTGTGTGCCCAGAATTGAACCCGCTAGATGATGTGGTCCTAATTAACCCCTTGAAGGCCTACCTGCTTCTCACAGTGGCTGTGTTATTTCCCACCCCCCACCAACTCTCTACCACAAGGCTCTAATGTCGCCACCCGTGAGTAGAGGCCATCACACTGTGGTTTTCTTCTGCATTTCCCTGAAGAGCCCTGAGGCTAAGCCTCTCTTTGTGCACTGATTGGCCCTCGTACATCTTCTCTGGATGGTTCCATCATGACCTACTAAGTCAAAGAGAAGGGAAACAAGAGGCACCAGACCCGGGTTTCTCCAAAATAAAACCACAGCCATGTCCCTTTCTTGGTTCTATCTATACAAACATGTTTTACACTAAGGTGGGGGGGGGGAGAGTCAAGGATACAAGCAAGAAATGTAATGACTTGCTTAAACTAATTAAAACTGAGGCCAGCACCTACTTAATGAGGCTGAAATACAGCCTGCTACATGACTGCCCCTGCCTTACAGTGAGCCCTTACCCTACGTATACCAAAGAAGGGACAGTAATGGGAAGATAGGCCTAATCTGACACAGGAGCAGAAGCCCCGAGCCCCATCTCTGTCAAGTCCACACCCCGAGCCCTTAGTCTATCCCTGGAAGCACACTGTCTGTTTAAACACAGGGAGGTAAAAATGGCCACAGAAGCTCCCAGCTATGGCCTCTTAGACCTTCACCATCTCTGAAGGGAGAGAGCCTCTATTTGATACTTTCGTCATCCAGGGGTGACCTGAAGAAGATGGGCTCCTGTACCTTTCTTCTTGGCCCTTCTAATTCATCAGCGCCCAACAGGGTACTCCAGAGCCACACAAAGCCCTTCCAGTGTAAGGCCAGCTGTTAGATGCTCCTGGATGATGGGGGGGGGGGCGCTCAGAACGAGCAAACACAAAAACAACGAACGGAGGGAAACATCGAAGTTTGAACTTTGAATTTAAACGTTTTATTGGCAGCACTGTGGTTATATGGAAATCTTTTAGGGGAGGGCAAAACAACTGATTACAAACAACACATAAGCCCCAACTGTCTTGTGTCCTATGGTCAGTAAGAATTCCTGGTTTAGCAATCATCTTTGACTTTTCAACTTGTAATCCTGCCCTCAGAAATCACCTTATCATCTTATTTTCTACGAAATAAGGTTCACTGGGCTGGAGAGATGCCTCAGTGCAGTTAAGGGCACTCACTGCCTTTCCAGGGGCCTGGAGTTCTGTTCCCAGCACCTTATTAGGGCAGCTCACAGCTGTCCGTCTCTCCAGCTACAGTGGGCCCAATACCTCTGGCCTCCGCAGGTACCTGCACTCAAATGCACATACCCATAGCTACACATATGCACAATTAAAAAATAATAAAAATAAAAAATTTTAAAAGTATTACTTAAGATCTCTTTGGATAATATTGTCTTCAGAAGTCCATATACATCCACAGTGAAATAGGTACTTTTCCCCCAAAATAGCTCTCAAATGTGCCCTTAACACAGACACTTAAAATCTGTTATTAGAGCTTTTCTTTTTTAAAAAATATTTATTACTATTGTATGCATATGGGGAGGGTGTGCATGCCATGGTACACCCGTACATGTCAGAGAACAAAGCCTGTTCTCTTTTCCATCTCTACATGGGTTCAGGGATCAACCTTGGGTGGCCAGGCCTGCCCAGCAACTGCCTTTACCCACACTAAGCCATCTCGCCAGGTTCTTCTTAACAAACTATGACTTTACTTCATACCGACTCATCCACTTTTCCACTGCACAGGCAAGAATCCCACCTACACTTGGGTAGAGCCTCTGTGCTAACAGGCTGTGTCTCCCTCTGCCTCTCCTGCTGCCCAAGGCATTACTAAGGGAGGGAGGGAGGAAAGAAGGGAGGGAGAGAGGGAAAGGAAGGAGAGGGGAGGAGAACCTTGACTACCACAAGCATGACCTTAAGCCCCTGGTCCTCGAGCCCCACCTCCCAAAGGCTGGGATTACAGGAGTGCACCACCAGGCCAAGCTTATGCAGTGCTAAGATCAAAGCCAGACCTTGGTACAGGCTGGGCAAGTGCTCTCCCATCTGAGCTACATACCCAGCCCCTTATTTCTAATCCTTGTGACAACTGAGGAAATCCACCAGAAGACCCTACCCTTCACTGCAACCTTATTTGACTAGAAGCCTGATCCCT
The DNA here is from genome assembly GCF_943737965.1 of Phodopus roborovskii. Classification (NCBI taxonomy): domain Eukaryota; kingdom Metazoa; phylum Chordata; class Mammalia; order Rodentia; family Cricetidae; genus Phodopus; species Phodopus roborovskii. Next base: position 9,189,060 of record NW_026126611.1, read on the forward strand.
AGGCACCCAGGAAGCACTCTGGGAACACCTGTGGGATGGATGAAGGCAACTTGCAGCTTAGACAGCTAATGTGGACACAGGCCTCAAGCAAGGCCACTACACATTGGCTGTGTCTGAACGGCAGACCCAGAGGCTCACAGACCATGAGGATAGGTCCTTTACTAAGACAGGATAGAACCAAAAGGAGGGGTGAAGGAAGGGGTTAGACAGGATAGAGGCAAGGGAAGGATGAAAGAAGCCAACCGCCATATGCATGTTCACAGAGGCAAAGGCTGACCAGATGTTCACCACACCTGGTCAACCCCACCCCCTGGAAAAAGGAACAGCCGTAAAAACTGCAGCAACCAGAGCCCAACAAACACCTCTGAGAAATTCATTAGCAGATGCGTAACCCCTGAGAGACACTGTGTAACTATTGTCCCTGATGACCCTGACAAAGGTATTTACTCGCCAGGCTTCGGGTATGATTTCTGTCCCAAAAGAAGAGAATAAATAAGTCAAAGATTTGGCTACTCTGTCCCCCAACTCCTCTACAAAGGCATTTGGGTCTTAAAACTCTAGTTAGGAAAGAGACTGAAATCAAAATCATAAAACAGTAACAAAAAAAAATGTCCCACAAACTTAAAGAAAAACATAGCTACAAGGCTTGGCACTTGAAAATAGTAAAAATACATGTTGGAATATACCGAGTTTCAGTAGGATACACGAAGGCATATAAGCTACAATAATATATATTAGGTACCTGATAGACAGTGAGGCCTAGAATTCATAGGGATGTAATGTAAATGGAGGCTCTGTGGAATGCACAGGGCACTAAGTATTGCACATAGCAAAGGTTGGAGGCCATACACAAAGGTTCACATAATTATCTTCATTTATTAGATAGCCATAATATTCAGATTTTTTCAAAATTAGTCACAACCCCAAGATCCTTAAAAAGAAATCCTTCATTTTCTCCAGCCCCTATTCATATGTGCCAGGCGACACCGTGAGCTAAAAGCACAAACAAAAATGGAAAGGGCTCCCTGGTTTTTAGAGTGTGATCAATTATATCAAAAATGTCAGCAAATGTGCACAACTTTACAGAGAGGCATCAGAATCGCAACAATCACTGGCAGCTACCGGAAACAAGACAGAAACACCTTTTGTGAGGAAGTTCAAGACTTACGTCATTGTCCTTTGCCTTCCGAGTGAGGTACACTGATGACCAAAGTCTCTGCTCTCAGAGAAGTACAAGGCTTGCAGCAGGAGAAAAGATAAAGAAACAAAACAAAACTAGGACTATCACATCTTGGGCTGAGTTGAGCCCAGGCGGTGGACAGGAAGAAGGCAGCAGGTAGATGGCGCTGAAGGGCTGAGGGTTGGGGGGCTGTCAGGAGGGCTGGGGTAGATAAAATGATGGGGTGAGCAGAGCTGGGGTCAGGGCTACTGCATAAAGGCAGATATATGGCTAAGCAAAGCAGTAAAATGTGACTTCGACCACAAGGAGACAACAACAGGCTCCACAGTTCCTGAGTGATTAGGAAGTTGACCTCAGAGGCTCCCCATAGCCAGAGCCAAGAGCCAGATAAGATAGGAGGAGCTCGCTGTCATTGGTCTCCACCGGGTCCGCTGACATCTTTTTATTTGGGTCAGCCAGAGATGTTTCGGCCACTCAGGAGACAAAGCTCAGAATTTGGTCTGGTTTGTGTCAGAGAACTTGGGTGAAGGCTGACTTATGCCTGGTATGGCATGTAAGATGTTGGGAGCAGTACTTATCATTTCCAGATTTCATTTCGCCCACTGGCAAACTACAGATAAAAAACAGCAGGCACACCCACCTCATAGACTAAGGAAGGGTCCGGTATGGACATTTATGTGAAACCTAAAAAAAAATATGGTTACCATCGGCTGTCAACTACTGATTTTGCGTAGTGTGATAACAAATCTAATGTCACCTATCACCTCAGATCTGTCACTGATTTATGAATCATAAAGCCTTCTCTACATTTACATAAAAATTCATAATTGTCTAAGTTGCACTATTAGTATGTCTCATTTTTGTCAAGTCCCCCCCAAAAATCACAGCATACGAAACAACATAATTTACGAGAGGTGTCAAATGCCCAAAACCATGGCCCAAGCTGCACACTCGAACGCTTATATCCTTGTCAAGGAAAAGGTGAAAAAACAATTCCAATAACTCCCTGAACAACCATTAGTACCTCAAAGCAGTCATTGCGAACCAGGATGACTGCTCTCTAGATAGCACTTAGCAAGATTAAAGATGCTAATGGAGCCTATAGCCCCCGAGGACACACCCCTAAGAGACTGACATCATGCTGCTGGCATGTAGCAGCAATGCCAGAGAGGTCACTAACATCAGACAACACACCAGCTCCCCACAATAAATGTCTAGCTCAGTGTGCCCATAGTGCTTAAGATGAACGAAAACCATTCTTAATATTTTACTATTCTATGTGTGACTACAAGCCCACAGGAAAGGGGCACGTACGGGTACAACAATAGCATTCAGCTCTATGAAGGAATGTAAACTCAGTCAATGCTGCCCAAACCTCCTCCCATCATCTTTTGCCAATGAACCACGGAGGCTCTAATTCCAAGTCGACTTGAACTCAGTGGGGGTAAACAGGCAGGCAAAGGAACATCTGGTCTCCGTAGGAATCTGTAATCTTTACAAACGGAGTGGGCGGGGAAACACGCTGCTGCCCAAGGCCTCTAAGCTGAGAAGCTCTATTGGGTCCCAGCAGTCCTCTTTTGGTGCAGTGGGGGCCCATTAAGAGATGAAAGGGTTAGCCACTGGGCAGCACTGAATGCCCAAGGAGCCTGAGCTCAGTGGACAAGCATGGCTGACATTCAACGGGGGAGAAAGTCATAAATTCCACAAGGACAATGACCCAGCTCTGGGGCACAGTTCATCACCTTAGTTAAGCCCATTCGTCATATGGGGGAGGTCACAGAACTCACACCTGCTTTGTGAGAAACACTAGTATCCGAGGTGTTCATTCCACACAGACTCGCTGTTCACACTAGGGTCTCATGGTGGATCATGAAATTCCCGTAATGAGTCAACCTCAGCAAAGAGTAGAGAGAAAAGGAGATTTAAAAACTGGCAGATATATCCCAGTAAATGTAAAACCGCTATCTGCATCAATGTGTCTGGATACTTGTTGATATACTGGGTTCTGCAACAATGTGTCTGGATACTTGTTGATATACTGGGTTCTGCAACAATGTGTCTGGATACTTGTTGATATACTGGGTTCTGCAACAATGTGTCTGGATACTTGTTGATATACTGGGTTCTGCAACAATGTGTCTGGGTACTTGTTTATATAATGGGTTATGAAGCATAGCTAAGTCTTTGACTAGTAGTCCCCAAAACCTTTATTTAAAAAACAAAAAAACTATGACATAGCCACAAGTGGTGGCCATACCTTTAGCCCAGCACTTAGGAAGCAGATGCAGGAGGATCTCTGTGAGTTCAAAGCGAGTCTGGTCTACATAGTGAGTTCCAGGACAGTCAGGGCTACACAAAGAGACCCTGTCTCAAAAAGGAAAAAAAAGTTAAAAAGAATAATAGGAGGGGAAAAAAGAATAAAGTGGGGGAGAAACCTATGTCCTAAAACCTTAAATATTTTCCATATCATTTACATATATTTGTTGCAATAAAGCACCCAAATAATTATCAAAAACAGAGGGATTATTTTACTCGTGATTTCAAAGGGTCTGTGTTGCTTGGATACCTGTGGCTGGGCCTCTAGCAAGGGAGTACATATATGGTGGTGGTAGGAGTGTGTGGTGGAGCCTCACTCTGCACTCTATGATGGGCAGGAAGCAGAGGCACACAAGAACCAGGCAGAGGGGAGGGGTCCTATAATCTCCCAGTAATCTATTCAAAATGGGCCAGCATCCCCATGGTCTATCCCTGGGAAGCCCGCCGATGGAGCCCCACGGGTGTGTGCTACTGAACTCCCAGCTGCTTCTTAAAGTGACCACCACATGGTCCCTAGAAGACAAGACTTAGGGTCAACCAAAGTCAACGGTCTCCAAAAAACTCAGGAAATCATCATCCAAGGTCAACACCTGGGCTGCAGCTAGGAGCCAGACAAGAAAGGGACCGTCCTGTCCTGTGGCTTCCTGATTCCATACATGACTGAAGCAGCAACTGAGGAAGGAAAAACTGATTCCAGCTTGTTCAGGCCACGGTGGAAAAGTGGCAGTGCCTGAGTGTCAGTGACAGATCTGGAAAGGAAGAGGCCAAGAGAATGAAGCACAGGGAAAGAGGCAGTCAAGTGTCCATCACCCCAACCCCAGAGACCCAGGAAGTGGTCCGTTTAGAGACACTTGGGATCCCACTACAGGCTGGCACTGACAGGAAAAGATGCGTGCTCGGTCTTGACAGAAATTTTGGGGAACTGACAGGAAATAAATTGCTCCCCCACCTGTAAGTCAGTGGGAATGGTCTGGAGACACCCCAGGACTCCTGCCAAGTGCCTCAAGGAAAACCAGAGGAGTGCCGTGGGATCCCTTCCTCGGGGGACTGTCAGCCTGTGTGGGATGTGAGGTAGATCATACACATGAGCCACATGGAGAAGCAACAGAGAACACACGGCTCCAGCAGCGCACGCACCACATCCCACAAATATTGCTGGTATGTTTGTGGAATGCCAAGCAAATCGAGTGGCTGGCTACAGCGAAACCGGCACAGGAGCTGAAAACATTTCAGGGATCAAACAACAACAACAACAACAAAAATCCTTTCAAGCAAAATTATAGAATGGAATGAAATAGCCCTGGTAACGAGGGAACATCTTCCTTTAAGAATTATCAAAATGTTTTCTTTTCCATGTTGTTTGGTGGGGGGTGGGGGGTAGTGGCAGCAGTGGTGGTGTGTTTGTGTGTGTATGTGTGTTTGCTGTTTTTTATATTAATGTTCTATCCTACTTCACCTTTTCTCCCAAGTCCCCATCATTACCATCCAAATTCTCTGCTCTATCCCATCCCCCAAGACCTTGGGCTGTTCAGGGGCTGGCGCCACACAACCAAACAGTCTAACGAATTTACATGGGTTTCAGATGGCTCTCTTCTGTAACTTACGACCGCCAGAGTCAAAATTGTCAGCCTGACTTTTGAGTAACCTCTCTTCATTAACTCTGCCTGAGCCATTCCGCAAAAGCAAGCTTGGTTTCTGCAAACAGCGCCCACACTTCACACCACAATGCAGGCAGCCTGGGGACCTGGACTGCTGAGCTGCAACCATTGGCTTCCATGTTCCTGACTGCAGAGACCAGCAAATAAGACACGTGCCTCAGGAAATTGAAAGCAGACATCGAAGCCCTGAGCCTCAATCACATTTTACAACCAAAATATGCTCCAGCGATTCTACCAAGTTATTCTTGGCAAAACCTTTCTTCATTATACACTGTTCCATTTCAACTTGAAAAATGAGCGGGCACAAACCACACATTTTCCTCCTCCGTATACATAGGCGTGTCCCCCAGTCTCATAAATGTGTGACCATTCTACTTTAATTGGAGGTGTGACCCTACTTCAGGGCTTACTTTCACAATGTTCCCATCTAAAGGCTACTGTCTAAATTACCCTTAAAGGAAAATAAGACTTGTCCAAAACTTCTCTTAACCCGTGTGATTATGAACAAATCTACTAAGATTTTACCCAACAATTTATAAAAACTAGAGAGAAAACTGAGCAGGGCTAGTAGGTCCCATTTAAGGTTGCTGGTTTAGCTAGGCATGGTAACACATATCTGTAATTCCAGCACTTGGGAGGCTGAAATAGGAAGGTCAGGAGTTCGATGTCACCTACCGTTTGATAGCAAGTCTGGAATTCTTGCTAGGTGGATGCTGTCTGAGGTAAAGCCTGGAATTCTTGAAGCCTTGACTCAGGAAAATGTATTTAACTTAAAAATTTTAAATTTCATAGGAACTGAAATTTTTTGAAACTTCAAGTCTAAGGGTGGGAAGAATTTAGCATATTCCAAATGCTGGTCTGTGGCAAAGATCCATGGGAAAGAAGAAGCCTCAATAACTTGTACATTCACCCCTGCTTCATAGAAAAAGGACTTTAAGTCCCCAAGGGTTGGATGGCTTGCTCAAGATCACGAAAGGGTTAGAAAAAAGAAGTCAAAACAGGATTTTTTTTTTTTTTAAGATTTATTTATTTATTGTACAGTATTCCACCTGCATATGTCACTGCAGGCCAGAAGAGGGCACCAGATCTCATTACAGATGGTTGTAAGCCTCCGTGTGGTTGCTGGGAATTGAACTCAGGACGTCTAGAAGAGCAGCCAGTGATCTTAACCACTGAGCCACCTCTTCGGCCCCAAACCAGGATCTTTCTCATCATTTTAAATACTAACTGCCAAATAAACAGGCTCTAGAGTCACCTAGAAGACCAGCCTCTGGGAATGCCTGGGAGAGGCTGTCTAGGTTAGTAGGCTCGGAAGAACCACAGGTACCGTGGGTGGCATGGGTGGCTCCGGTCCACATGGTGGGACCATGGCCTGAAAAGAAGGTGTGGCAAGCTGTGCACCAGAATCCATCACTCTCGGCTTCCTGACGACAATGCAAGTGACCAGCAGACTCATACTCTTGCTGCCTACCAACATGAGATACATCAGATCTGTTTTGTCACAGCAACAAAGCAAGTAATTAACACAGCACCCTATCAAAATGATTAAAAATTCTCTCTCTCTCTTTTTTTTTAAATCTGAAATTATTCTGTGTCTTCTTATAAAGTACACTGAACTTCCGGCTTTCCCTTTCACAATGGATGCGAATCTCTGCCACCTCCCCAAAGGAAACATTTAGGAAATCTCAGGACAGTGACAGTGAAGGCAAAGGTGCTCCAGAGATGAGGAGGAGGGGAGGGAAGAGCATCCCAGCTGACGGAGAGTCCAGAGGAGAGGAGTGGGCAAGAGGCCCGAAGCAGAGGGGACCAAAGAGCGGCAGAGGGGAGGCGATGGGCCAAGAGACATGAAGAAGAGCACAGCAGGGAGAGACACCCCAAGGACTGGGCCTATTCAGGCTGACACTGAGGTACAATCAGAGGGCTCTTCGTGGGTTAATGTTGACCCAGGGAGCAGGGGGCTTCTTCCAACTAATGATAAGGAATGTTCCCGCCTGCTTTGCTTTGCTTTGCCCCCTCCAAAATCCATGTTTGAAATCACATTTGCCAATATCCAGTATTTCAGGAAGTGGCACCCTAGAAATTCCATCCGTCGTTTAGTGCCAGGCCCTTCTCCCTGGATCCTTCTAATTCTCGCAGGTATAAAGGGCATCCCATTACAGCGAAACTAAATTTGTTGCCAGGAGGAAATCTTGCCACGAAGTGAATCTGCCTACTTCTTGTCTCTTGAATTTCTTGCAACTTAAAAACCATGAGCAAAAATGAACTGTATTCTCCCTGTCACCCTTTGGCTTTCTTTTGTTTTTCAAGACAAGGATTTACTGTGTAGCCCCTGGCTATCCTCAGACTCAGAGATCCGCCTGCCTCTGCCTCCCAAGTGCTGGGAATAAAGGCGTGCGCCACCGCTGCCCTGTAAATCTGTATGATTTATAGAGCAAGGGTGAACAAAAGTAACAAAGAAAGAGAAATCCCACCTCCTAATCAAAGGTCCACACGGGAATAGACCACTACAAAAGTCTCTATCACAGCTGCCTTAACCAAGTAGGTTAGCACAACTTGTGTGAGCTAGAAGTTCTCCATAGCAACCGTACAAAGATGAGGGCCATGGTTTGAGAGGAGTTTTGAACTGTCAGACAATAAAAAAGCAAAAATCCTTCATCTGCATAGATGTTTAAACCTGCCTAAACTGATGAGATTTGTGAAGAGATGTAAAAGGACGAGAAAGATGCGGACGTATGTGTGCACGTAAAACGTGTACCTGTACATACATACACACACACATGCACATACGGGTCTTTATTAACATACTGTAGATACACAGACACGGATATACCAAAGTGCTCCCAATTTTAAATGGTACGAGAATAGAATTCATAAGCTACCTGGACTCCCCTAAGTCCTTCTGTCTCTCTGAGCAAACAACGGTCTCTGTCATTTTGGACTTACCAGTTCTGTCCTGTGGGTTTCCAGTTCTCCAACTTATAAAACTGTCAAAGAGCCATTTTCAGATCTATGTCTCCACAGCTACGGACTATAAAGAGCTGGGAAAGCCAGGCTCCACTCAATACTTAGCCTACAATTTAATCCCAGCACCCAGAAGGCAGGGACAGAGTCCGGAGTCAGCATGGTCTACAAACCGAGTTCCAAGATGGCCAAGGCTCCATAGAGAAACCATGCCTCAACAAAGAAAATAATAACTAAAAGATTTTGAAGGACTATAAAGAGAAAGGGAAGGGAGGCAGAGAGGAAGAACAGAAAACAGATGCTTGGGACACAGTTAATCTTCCCAGCACTCATTAGCCTGTTTTTAGGAGGGCTGGGAATCTAGGGTTACAGCTCAATAGCAGAGCACTTGCCTCATATGCAAGAGACCCTGGGTTTTAACTCCAGAACTACAGAAAATGAAATTATGCCCAGGCAGGACTATCGGGGATCTGTACCTACAGTTCTCCAAGCAGGACTGCGTAATAAAAAAATATCCAGTCGCTGCTATTAAAATCCAATGATTAGCCCCATGTGTCATGTATCCATTTTCAGTTTTCCTTCAATATCAATGGTTTCTTTCAGTCCTACCAAGTCTATAAACCCTTCCTATCAGAAATGCTTACCTTTTTGATTCTCAGAAAGACATCACTTCCTTGGGCCTGTACCTAAGACACATTTAACGTCAAAGGATAAAATGCTACTTCTTAAAAAGTGGGGATATGTCCAAAATGACCTTGGCTCTGAAATGTTCTGTGAACAGGAAATGCCTTTCTAAGAGATCTGACAGGTGAGTCTCGGGATCGCACTAACTCCGTTTATTATCACCACGTAAGTGAACAAGGAGCAGGGAGACCCGGAGGTCTGCCTGCACAGATCCGGGGAAGTGCCTTAGGTACGAAAGGAGTACAGCTCTGGGGTCATGCATTCATTCCACAGTTATGTCTCGAAGGGACTGTGGAGAGCTACGCTGACCACATAAGTAGGCGGGACTCTAGTCAATACGAATTTAGTTCATGGAGATAGAATAGCCCATCCTACTGAGAGTGTGCAAAGGGGGGGAGGGCTCGTTGGGCAGGCACTCTCCCCCCAAGGACCCCTGAGCCTGCCCTTGCCTTTTTCCCACAAGCATATCCTGAGGAGGCTTTGCAGCCATGCTGGTGGCTTTATTCTAACGTATTCTCAACACTCTCTGAGCGGGAGTTGTGGACCTGAATCACTGCATTCTGCAGCTTCAGCATCTGCCTGTGAGCCTACGAAAACCAAAGCCAATGCCAAGTGCCCAACTCAGCAGAAAAAGGGACCGAGAATCCCCACTCAGAACTACCCCCCCCCCCCGCGCCACCATCCGAGCAACATTTCTGAGATTAAAAGGAATCAACAATGTGACCAATTATTCTGTGGGCAGTAACTGACCCAAACTTCACCCCCATGCCTCCACCCTCCCAAAGCCATTTCTATAAAGGACAGGATGGACTGAGGGTACCCACCACACCCACGGGAAAGACAGCCTCCCTACAGCTAAAATGGAATTCTCGCTGCACAACCCAATTCTCGTACAGCATCTTTAAAGCATCTTTAAAGCGAAAGGAAGAAGACTGTCAGAATCCCTAACCCTGACTTAAGGCCACAGTAAAGGGCTACAACAGCCTAGGAAACACTCCAGCAGCCATACAGACGAACCCGTACTCTCAGATACCCTATAAATACACTTCCAAGTTATGACTTCAAAAGGCCTTCCTATTTTCGTCTCTCCACCCACCAATTTTCTGAGAATTACACGCTGGGCCAAATGAATGGTAAGCCAAGCAAGAGGAACCCGAGCTAGGGTTTCTCTGTCCTGCTGTGAGCACATACACCCTCAGCTGGGACAGCTTATGCTCAGAGTTCAAGTCCTAATGAATGCCACCACTCGGACCCCTCCCTCTGCTTAAACTGAGGGCTTCCCAGTCAGAGTACAATGGGTTCTATTTTCTCCAAAAGTTCAGGACAAGCCTAAAGACAAATAACACTCGGCAGTGAACAATAAATTACAAGTTAGGAAATAAATCCTTACTCAGCTAAAAGCTGATAGATAGAATAATGAGAATTCACAAAAATACAATCTGGGGTGCATTTCAGCTTCCCACTACACACACACACACACACACACACACACACCCAAAATAGACTGGGAACAATACGAAACAGTCATTTAAGTTTTAACATAATCAGGCTGAGAAATGGGTGGGCACTTTCTTCAGACATTGTGGGGGAAAATGATCCATACAAATCGGCTTGGAGAATTTTCAATTCATAAATTATTCTACAGCAACTGTCATACGTCATCCAGAGGCGTTTGGAAGCATATGTGCAATACACTTGTAGATAATAATTCCTTTCTGTTCAGTAACGGGTGCTTTCTGAGTATAAACTAACTCCAGACAAAGGATAAGCTGCCAAGGGAAGCTTTTAGAAAAATGTGTCTCCCAGGTAAATTGTCTCCACCCAAAAAGTCAGAAATCAGCATCTTCATGGCCTTACCTTGGTCAGGACTGTGACTGTGGCGACTCGTTCACAGGAGCTCTCAGCCAGCTAGAAGCCATGGTCTGTCTTCCTTTGCCCTGCTGAGCCAGGAAACGGTGTCTAACACTTCCAACTGCTCAGCCGTTAAGAGCTAAAAACGGATCGTGTGCAATGCTGGATGTATTTCTGTCTGCTCGCTTGCTACACACCCTCATCATGTTCAATTTTTTCCATTGATGGAACAGTATGAGGCAGACTTAACCAAAAAGTGGTTTTTCCATGGGCTGCCTGGAGTGAATACCCAGGACAGCCTGCCACCATGCTTCAGACACACCACGCTGCCCATAACTAGGCTCTTGTTGGGCCAGGCAATCCACCATGACCACTGAAGTTCCATAGGAGCCTGGCTCCGGGGCTTGCAGGATAAAAGGCCCTACTCACTCCAGAGCAGCCCTGGCCTCTTTCTAAAAGCCCAGGAGCCCTGAGAATACACACCTAACCATCCTCGTGTTTGGGGAAGCAGTCAAAACCACAGATGGAATGCTATGGTCATAAAACTGTGCCTCTAAGGGCTCTAAGCAGCCCTTAGAAATGATGCTATGATTAGCAAAATATCAGATATACTTTCATTCTCTGTTCCTTGTTGGAGTCATGTTTGTTTTGTTTTTAAGTTAGCTCGGCAACAGCGTTCTACACTCAAAGTCCTTATACTCTAAAGGTGGAGCTATTTTATCAAGAATATGCATTAAATCACTGTCTTTAAGTCTCACTATAACCTTTGATGAGAGATATTAAATATAAAAATACACAAGATTTTTCGGGTCATTTTTATATTAGATTTTGTTGTTGTAGTTGTTGGCTAGGTGCTGAATAGAACAGAATTACATCTCTGCTGTGGTGCCTAAATTTCCGGGGTAACATTCCACAGAAGAAACAAAAGGCCTACATTCTTAAGATGTCTGTATTCTAAGTGTACAGAGAGAGCCACAACTCATGCTGAACATGTGGCAAGAGCTGAGTAAGGTAACACTGTCACTTTAAAAATGTGACTAGGGCCATTGAGATGGCTCAGTGAACTGAACTGCTTGCTGGAAACCCCTAGAATCCACATAAAATAGCCAGATACAGTGGGGACACATCTGTAACCCCAGCACTTCTGTAGTAAGACAGGAGGAAAATCTCCAGAAAGCTCTCTGACCAGCTAGACTGCGGTACACAGCACCCACCTCTACAAGGTGGGAGATGAGAACTGATACCCATACATCATGTCCTAACCACGGGTGTGGCATGTGTTCACATACAGATTATTTTTAAAAGGTGAATGGAGTTAAATATGCAAAGGATCAGATTCTACTGCAGTCAGATACTTTTGATTTTGAAACATACCTTATTACATGTACACATTGACACGTTAAAAAACCAAACCAAAAAACCACACACACACACACACACACACACACACACACACCAAGAATAATAGTTTACATAGCTTAACACATACTTGAGGGGATGCTTCCCTAACCTCAATTGGCAAATAAACATTGCATACAGTCACCAGTATAATATTTACAAAGCAAATAGTATTGCCACAAAAATTTAAATTAACACAGAGCCAAAACCTTTTAATATTCATGGAATGGGTCTAAAAAGAAAAAAAAAATCACCCAATTCAGCCCCCTCCCAACTACATATTTTATAGTCGATGACTTAACCCACCGTGGTGGTACATGCCCACAAGCCCAGAATCTGGGAGGCTGAGGCAGGAAAACTGTCAGGAGCTAAAAGGTAGCAGAGTGTGTTCCGATCTCAAAAATAAGTTATAGATAGCTAACAGAGGCTGTGGATAAAGAAAGGCAGAAGGTGACAGAGCTGGTCGGCACCAGGCATTGGAGCAAAAACACACAACACACACCCAAGTAACCACAGCCTGACTGAGTAAGAAGGTTGCCATAGAAGCCGAGTCACAGAACAGAAAACTTGGGAATTCCCCCAAGTGTGTGTTTTTGAGAGGCCCTAGGTAAATACAGAGGGACTGAGAATACCACTGAGTCACTGACTGCACAGTCTTTACAAGAGCAGGGCTGGGGAGATGGCAAAGAGCACTCACAGCAGAAGAACCTGCCCCCCCCAGTGCCCACATACATGCCTGGCACCCAGCACTGGAATGGGGGAGATTGGTGAATATGAAAGTCCCCTGGCTAGCCAGTCTAGTCCAAATGGCAAACTCCAGGTTCAGTATGAGATCCTGTCTCAAAATAATGTGAAAAGCAATAGAAAAGATACTGAAAAGCCAACATTCGCCCTCCAGACAGGGGCGCATTGATACATGCCCACAACATGCATACCTCACACAGTGACAAAAAATAAAAGACAAAATTAACAAAGCATATGCACATAGACAGATAATCTGGAGTTGGGGAATAAAAAGTCTGCCATGTCACTTTGACTCAGGAGAAGACTCCTAGATACAAATGGAAACGTTCTGCCAGAAGAGAGGCAGAAGCATAGCAGCATCGGTACAATTGCCTGTCTGCATCACGAGAGTATTTAGGTATTACTCCTGCCTCTAGATTTGAAGGTAATTCTGTGGTACACTATGTAAGTAGATCACTTTAATGTCAGAATGACCTGTGGGTAGCAAATCACTGCCAACTACGACCAGAATTTCACGTGGGCTCTAAATGTCTGGTTGCATTTTATTGCTGAAGCCGCCCCAGTAACTTTAGCTCTGAGCATGGGACAATGTTAGTGGTGTGTCCAATGCTGTAGAGTAGATTTTCAAGTTCCCTAACACAGAAGCTTGGATAAAATGCTCTCGATTTAGGTCTCCATCCCCAAATTCCAAAACCTAGCATATTTTCAAATCAGAAAACCAGGCTTCATCATTTTACTTCTCCGTTACAAGATGGTGTAACAGGGTATATGCTGTTAACAGGCATCTAAAATTAAAGTCCTTGGCAAACATCCCCAAGAAACATGTAAATTACTACTTGGGAAACATTCAGTTCAGAAGCATGTCATGCAGAAGTATAGCTAAAAGCAAATATCATGGAAATGCTAACGATTATAGAATTTAAGTGGCAAGTACACATACAGGTCCTCCCTGTATGGCTCTTTTCATCTTTTTTTATATATATAGAGAGAAAAGTTTTGCAAATTTTCTTAATAAAAGGTGGAGTAAAAGGCATATGTGTTCACACATGTCAGTCCATGAAAAACACCGTTTTACTTAAATGCCTAGTCAAGGCTAAACAAAACTTGTCATCTTGATTGTAATCAAGAATGTGGTCGTGGCTCACGCCTCTAATCTCAGCAATGGGGAGGCACAGGCAGGTCTCTGTGAATTTGAGGACAGTCTGGTCTACAGAGTGAATTCCAGGACAGCCTCCAACACTACAGAAAAACCCTGTCTTGAAAAACCGAAAAAGAAAAAAAAAGGCATGTGACCATTCTACACTGTGGGGGCACCCATGAGGGTTTCTGCATCTACTGGAGAAGAAATGGGAGGTATAAAGTGATGATAAAGTATGGTGTAGAAACTCCCTTACAATAAAATGAAGTCTGGTCGTGGGAGAGAGGATAGAAAGAATGAAAAGCCAGGCTACGGAGAGGCCAGCCACCAAGTGTGGCCATGGTATTCATGAACTTGCAGAAGCTGTACAAGACTGGGCCCATCAGCATTCAGTCACGGGTAGGAGAGAGGCTCATGGGAAACAGCCTGCGCAGGGGAGCTACTAGCAATGGTATCACTGCCTTCAGTGACATAGGAACTGTTGGCTGGCAAGCTGGAAGGACAGCCCCACACCGGTGTCCTACAGCAGGCCCCCGTAAACTCAGCGGGCCACAGAGCAACAACAACACCACAACAGAACGACATGAAAGCTGAATCTGGACGTGGTAGAAGAGCGTGATGGGTATGGATGAGAGAAGTATGCTAGAGGGTGAGGTGATAAGTGTGACCAGAATAAATAACACGTGCGCGTGTTTGCACACACACACACACACACACAAACACACACACACACACACTCACAGGTGAGACTGCCTAATCATTTTCTTTTTTTTTTAACTTGGAGGACTTAGTGATAAGTGTTCACTGGCATGCAGAAGACCCTGGATTTGATATTCAGTCACACACAAAAGTCAAAATCATTTATACAAGCATATATGCCCTGCTATCCCAAACAATGAAAATTAAATTATGGTGAGTGTAACAGAAATATCTCAGAGCCCAGGCCAGCAATTCACTGTAGTAATGCCAATGGTTTCTGAAATCTGTTTGCTTTAATGCAAAATGGAAAGGGTAACAGCAGCACTCACCACAAACGCAAACAAAAATAAATGAATTAAAGTACAAAAAGGGCCAAGGGAAGCTAAAATTAATTTTTTTTACACAGTATTGATGATGAACGCCACAGCCTCACAACATGCTAAGTGCTCAGCCACCAACGTCATCCTCCAACGTCAAAAGGCCATTTTTAAAGTAATATGAGGTGATATTGATAGTCTCTCTGCTTCGAATCTGAGAAGCTCAGTTCCATATTGGCCACACCTTGAAGGTTATTCCGGTAATTACTGAAAAGCAGCTCACCAGAGCATTCCTAGCCACTGACTGGTCATCGGGTAGGGTTAAATAAATGAAAGCATAACAACAATAAACAAGACTTAAAAATATAAACTTCATGGCGTGTCTTTCTCCAGTGCACCGCTTTTCTTAAATCACAACACACACAAATAAGGAAAATGGATACCTCTTGCTGAGAAAGGTATCTCCTGAGTTATTTCTGTGGAAGAGCTGTTGCATGGAAAATAAATGACCCAGAGACAGACATTGGGGTTCAAACCTCAAGCCGAAGATCAGAAAAGCAAAGCAACTGGTCAGTAGCTCTTACTCTATCTCAGAATGAAAGGCGAGCCTGGCTGCGCCAAACCTCAGACTGCAATCTTCCCTCAACATGGCTGGAGAATCCTGAGACTTCAGTGTCTTCCTGTCTTCAATGTGGCTGGAGAATGAACGCCTGGTTCTGACTACTGAAGACCACTCTAGTGCTGGGATTAAAGGCGTGTGATCCCGGGTGCTGAGATCATCTTTGTGTCAGCTGTTTCTCTTTAGGACTGGATCAGTCTTGTTTAGATCCGGGTGGCCTTGAACTCAGAGAGGTACCTCTACCTCTTAATCCCGAGTCCTAGGATTAACTGTGTGTGCCACCACATCCTAGCTTCTGGTTGTCTGATCTCTATGGCTTGAGACTGACTTTGCTTTCTGAGTCCTTGGACAAGCTTTAATAATAAATACTATATCATCACAAAGAGCAATCATTCAGACCACGTGGGCTGAACCTTACACAAAACTGCAGGCAAGAACCCAACGGATTTCAGAGATATCACCTGAGCTAACCAAAAATTCCAAATCTAGCCAAGATGCACCAAACTCACAGGCTTCAAGTTGTCACAAGACTACAGCGAAGGCAGGTGCAGCAACAGTCATGTGAAAGTTTTGCCTCCCAGGTAAAGTACGGACAACCGGCACAAACACGCAACAGACATATGCAGCTTGTCACTCAATTGTGGTACCAGTAAACTAATGGTTCCCAAGGGTCAAGGCATTAGAGTCTTCCCAGCCTGTCTTCCAATACTGCTGTGTATACAAATGAGTTAGTCCCTATGAGCCTGTCTTCCACTCTGTAAGATTGCCTCCTGGAGCTACTGTAAGGATCAAGAAAAACATTAAAAGTCTGCCTGAGAGTGTAAACTGGAAGCTGGAGAGAAGCCCAGCGGTTAAGAGCACTGGTTGCTCATCCACAGACCCTAGAATTGATTCCCCACCCACATGGTGATTCACAACGGTCTGTAGCTCAGGTTCCAGGGCTGCTGGCCTCTACCGGTACTGCACACATGTAGTGCCTACATACAATGCAAGTGAAACATTCATACGCATAAAGAATAAATCTTTAAAAATGAATATAGATTGATTGCTTAGAGCTGAAGTCTTGTTAAGACCATTTGTTACTAGAAAGTGCACTACTTTTAAAAGTGCTGACACACAGTAAATGTCCACTAAATGTTAGTGAGTGCATGAATGAGTAAGGAGATGAATTAAGTGAGAGATGATGTCACCAAAAAAAATCCATTATTTTTTACAGTGAATATATGCACATAAGTAAATGAAACCATCCCACATGTGACCCTTGCTGATCAAAGAAAACTGTCAGGAGATTATCCCTGAAGTCCCTCAGCCATCCATCCTAAATGCTTCCGGATCAAGGTGATGCCTGAGCTAGCCTCTAGTTGCATCTTCCGCATCAGGACCATGAGAATCTGCTGGCTGGCCACAGACTGGCCTCTTGCTCTGAGATGACCCTGGTGATGGCAGGGACCACATTGCCTAAGTCCCCAAAATTGCTGCTGTATACCGAGTGCAAAACACACTTTTAACTTTTAGAGTCAACTAGAAATGACTTCAAAATCTCTAAGCCAAAGAAAAGTCAAAATTAAGTATGTGTCACTCTGAAGCCAGTGTAAATCTAAATTCCAAAACAGAGCCTTTTTTCTGAGTGTTTAAAAGACATCAGATATGCAGAAATGCCTAAAGGAGTCGATCATTATGGAAATGAGGGTTACATCGTGAATATTCATAGGGCTCATGTGTTATCTTGCATCATACAACAAGCCAACCTCATTAACTTTTTAAAAGCCTCTGTGTTAGTGTGTGCACTTGCATGTGCATTCACAACCCTGAACCGGAAGTACAGAAGCCCACAGTTGTATGGGCGTGCTTTACTTCTTGTAAAATCAAAGAGCCTGAGATAGATCCATTGCTAAACCCAGGATCACCTGTAAACTGGGTAGTAATGAAACACAGGGGAGTGGGCGGGACTTCCTGGAATGGTACCAGGAGCAGGAGGGGGGTGGGGCTTTCATCCAGGGATCTGATGGTCTGGTTTAAATCCTGCTTCTCAGCTGCAACCCTGGAATGTATCTCACCGGGGAAAACAAATCAATCAGTGTGCCTGTTGCTGTACCCTCTCCAGCCCACACCCATCTGTCGCTCTCTCCTGGTTGAGGTTTTAGTTATTCATACTCAGGAGAAATCAAGTAACAGAATGCCTGCCTATGGGGGAGGTGTGCTGGTGATGTCCTGCCGAAGTCACTGGAATTTTGTTAGCATCATTTGGGGAAATAGGAGGAGTGACTGTCAATCATTTGGTGAGGAGTGTGTAATGCTCCAGGAAGAGGATTAGTTGAGCAGAAAGGAACAAAATTGCCAAAACACCATGAGTTCACACATCTGCTTGACTGTGTGAAAGGTATTGTCTTGTTCTTCCCAGTTTTTAACTCGGTAATATATGCTAATTGATTGGTGTCCCCAATCTTATTGTACATCAGGCCCTAGGGTCAGCAGGAAGTTGTTTATTCTGTCAAAAGAACAACACCCAGAACTTGCTAGTACCCTGTCCTTATGTTTTTGGTTGTGAGTCTAGCCTTTAACAGCTGAGCCGTCTCTCCAGCCCTAGTACCCTGTTCTTAACCTTTCCTAAGCAGAGGTAGTTCTGTGTTTCTGTGGAGCTCAGGAGGGTCTAAGGTGGCTCCCCACCTGGCCGTCTCCTGTGCTGTACTCTGATCTGAGCTCTCTCCAGAGGGAGATGCTCCCTCCATGAGACAGGGTGAGCCTCCTCATGTGGCTCCACGGGTCTATTCCTAGCCACCTTTCTCCTCCTCTGCCTGCTCTCGATAGTGAGCATGGGATCTGCCTTTGAGTCCTGGGAAATGAGGCCCGATTCCTTGCAGGTCAGGTGCTCGGATTGACATTCATCCTGTGCTTTGTTTTCCTCCTTTAAACAGGCCCGAGCCATTTCTTCACTTAGTCGACCATGGCGATCTAAGTGGTGATTGCTGCTGAAAGTTGTTTCAGATAGCTGTGCAGTGCGCATGGTAGATTTAGTGGACTCTTGTCATTTGGGTTTGAACCCAGCATTAACCCCACTTCTATGTATAAGTGATCAAATCCTCCAGTGGTCTTTTCTCTCCCACCAATCTACACCATCGTGTGTGATGCTGTGTCTGGCTGTCCCATGTGAGGAGCATTCAGACTCTAGCATAGCACCTCCCTGCTCCTACACATGACAATGTGGAGCAAATGCCATGTCCACCATACATTTGCTGAGAAGTTCAGCCGTGCAGAGTGGGAACCTCTGGCTTAACCCTAGCACTGTGTTTGTCAGATAGCTTCTGGTGTCCACTTACCTCCTGGTATCTTTCAATTTGTTTATGCCAGTAGAATACAGAAACCCCTGGAAGCTGATGCCAGTGCGCCTTCCTACAGAAGTCATTGATGAATCGAGGCCGGAGCAGCCTCTGCCAAGTGTTTCTCTCACCTTCTGGGAAGACACTGTTATCTGCCTTGTGGACTTTAGTTCGGGGCTTGTTAGCATCATTTGAACGTTATCTCAGATTCTGTAGTATTGGCCCCCGTGTTACCAGGACCTTCTCAGAGAGCTGGTACCGCTTTATCTTACTGAGATTCTTTGTTAATGAGAGGAAATGAAAATATTTATGAAAGGCATTTAAGAGACTTCAGTGTAAAACTTAACAGATTATTTTTAGAAACACAATGTATTTTGCTGACAAGTCTATAAACAGAGGTTCTCACTTTATCCTAAGTATTTAGCCTTGGATAAAACTTTTAAAAGTAACAGGGTGTCCTGAAATATCAAGGGTGGCATTGCCCAAGTCACAGTGAGATGACAGTATTGCATATTGTGTTGCAGTAAAAGTAGCCCTCGGTGGCTGAAGAGATGGCCCAGTGACTGCTGTTCACAGACTGGAGTTTAGGTCTTAGCACAAAGTCACAAGGCAGGAGTCCCAGGAATACCTGTAACATCAACTTGGAGGGTTCCAGCACCTGTTTGGGGCCCCTGCACGTGTACACAGACACATACAACCCACGCACATACAAACCACACGCTCATACAGACATACACACAAATAAAATAAATGTGTCAAAAGTAACATGTGAAATAAGGATTTGTATTCTGACCCACAGGTCTTGCCTTGGGATGAACCCGTGTCAGGTCAGTAGAGGGAATGGTACCAGGAGATGCGGTTTGGGAATGAGACTTCCCCTGTTGAACTGTGTGTTGAACTGTAGCCCTCCTGGGGAGGGCTACAGTGTTTACTTCCTTGGTTCAGTTCATGGCTATGAAATCATTGTTTCCTCGACGTCTGTTATATCGTACTCATTTGTTCTTTGAATATTCAGCTGTGCCCTGTCTCCACGAAGGAAGTGTAATCACTTTGAAAAGTTTGGGAGAGTAAAATATTTCCAGTCATCTACAAGGGCCAATTTCGGCTGACTCATCGATGCATGCCGAGTTACCCTTTCCGTCCTCGGCTGGGGTCCCGAGCTGCCAGGGACCTAGCGCTGGCCAGCGCCATGGGTAATTCATCCATCCATGCCTAGGCTGCTCTCTCCATCACTCCCTCTGTCCATCACTGTGTCTTACAAGGTGCTGAGTTACTTTGTTGCTGTGGCAAGACAACTTTACAAAAAGCAGTTCAAAGGAAAGAAAGGCTTGTTTTGGCTTGTGGTAGAGAGGATGTAGGAAGACACAATACTGAGAGTTCAAGGCTGTTGAGGGGACACGGTGCTGGCACTCGCTCAGAGGGCTTCCTTGAGATTCTTATTTATTTCATAAAATTCAGCTGGCGACTCCATTCCACAGGACGGCGCCTCCGACCTTCAGTGTGGGCTTCGATTTTTCACTTAACCCTCCCTGGAAATTTCCCCAACAGAGTGTCTTCTCAGTGATTCCAAATCCGTTAGGTTGACAGTGATGACGAAGGATCTTAGTTGATGCTGAACACCTAGCCACGGGTTTCGTTTTCATATTGTGCAACTCTGCATGAGTGATGTGTAGTCTTGCATGAGACAAAACTATTCAGATGCCCCCGCCTTTAATCCCACTACCTGGGAGACAGAGGAGGGCATGGTGATGGCGGGTGTGGTTGACGCTTGTTTACAGACAATACTGTCATACTGTGTAAGTCACCATGGTTTCAGCACTCAGTGCCATGCCATGACTAGAACAGTTATCCAGCGCATGCCTCCTGAATTAAATTTAACTGAGCCAACACATGCCTTATATGTATGTAGCCACTGATGCTGGAAACGTGCTAACTTTTGCATCCTTGAATTTTGTCAGTGGATACGTGAGCCCTTGTGGGAGTTCCAGTGGAGCCTGACTTACTCTAAATGGACGCAGAATTGGCTGATAGGACCACAGCCCGGGGAATGCAGTGGACCAAATGCCTGTGGCTGTTGGTTTCTTTGTTGGTTTGTAGGAGTCAGTCAAGACTGAAGCTTGTTACTTCCACTGAAGAAGACTGAAGCTTGTTACTTCTTCCATTGAAGTGAGCTGCCCCTTTGTCATGAATGGCAGCTTTTCCAGCATCTTGAAGTTCAGTGGATGGTTGATTCTGCGTTTGGTTTTTCTTTGTGGAGTTCAGGATCTGATTGCTCCTGTGCTTTGTATGCTAGTGACGGTGGAAGATGGGGTTAAAGATGGTCTCGGAAGGAATGCAGCTGGTCATAACTGTAATCTTACCTAACGCCTGGAAATGGCCTCCGAGTGGCTTATTCAGGGTCTCTTGAACCGCTGAAGGCCCATGAGATAGACACGCTAAGGCAGCTCCCCATGAATGGTGATCCTGGAGGTGAGGTTCAGTCAGATACAAGCCTGAGTCACGTGAGGGGGGCACAATGGAGACCAGATTCTCCTTTCTCACTTCCAGGCCTGGAAGATTTCCCACGAGCTGTATTGTTTGACTGCTAACACTGAGTCCCTTGAACTGATAAGCTACTGAGCTGAGAATGGGCTAGAACAAACCCAGGAGCTTTAAAGCACATCAGTTAAGGAGGCGCTGAACAGAGAGGGTGTAATTTGAAGAGGGTATGCACTTGAGAGAGCAAAGCTTGTCAGTAAGCGCCTCGGTGGTAGAGGGTTTGCTACCACTCATGAGGCCCTGGCTTCAGTCCACAGGACCAGGAAGGAAAGAACTTTCTACCTGGCTGAGGTAGGGTGGGAAGAACACACTCTATGGGCAGTTGGGCTGGGATGATTCCTTTGTCCTCAGAACTTTCTCACTGACCTCGGTTGACATTTGCACTGAGTGCTTCAGGCTGACCACATTTGGTCACCTGGTGGTGAAGGTTGGATAAACAGAGACACTTAGTTTGGCTTTTCTAATGGGAGTCTTGTAACGTTTGTTTAGTATGTGTGTGCATGTGCATGAATGCACACACATATGCATGTGTGTATATGTTCATGTATGTATGTGTGAATGCACATATGTATATGTGTGTACATGTGTGCATGTGTAAATGCACATATGTATACACATGTGCTTGTGTGTTTGCATATGTATGAATGCATACATGTATGCATGTGTGTATATGTACGTGTGTGTATGTGTGAATGCACATATGTATGCATGTGTGGAGGCCAGAGGGTGATGACATATGTCTTCTTCAGTTACTCTCCACTTTACTGAGGCCTGGTCTCTCACAGATTAGCTAGTCTTGATCACTAGCTTGCCCCGAGTGTCCCCTTTCTCAGCCATCAAGTGTCATCAGAACCTCAGAGCTGGTCTTAGCTGCACAGTGAGTAAGTCCAAGGCTATTTTGGGGGTGTGTGAGACTCTGTCTTAAATACAAACCAAACACACAGGCATAAAACGGTCCTACCACTCCCTTGAGGTTCAGAGAACACTGCAGACCATGGGTCAGGAAGACAGGGAAAGGCTTCCAAAGTGCTATCTTCTAAGCAGAGTGTGAACACGGAAACTGTGAGCTCACAGTAGCTGAGCATGCTGGCATTAAAAGTTGGGCCCTTCTAATGGGAGCCCAAAGGGAGGGGGTGACCCGTGGGGATCTCTCTACCACATACTGTTGTTCTGTTAACAAGTGACAGATTCCAGGAGGGGGAAGCGTGGCATCCAGTTGTGTTACCACTGGTGAGCCCATTTGGCTCTGATGCTTGGCTCCAAACTCAGAACCTCATGGCCAGTCTAATCAAAGTCTGTTTACTAGTTTGTCACCAAAACTAGTAAAGAGATACAGGAGTGTGCATATACTGAAACCGTGAAAGAGCAATGTTCACCAAAAAAGTCCAACTAGTGGGAAAGAGCCAAGGGGGAAAATGATCATAAAGCGGCTGACCGCACGGGAATGCTAAAGTGGATTGGGAGAACGCTGACCCTATAAGACTAGAGAGAGGAGGGTAGGTACTGGGTAAGGCTTCATGGCAGAGGGCCACTTAAGCTGGTGTTGAGGGGTAATCAGGAGTTCTCCCGGGAGGCATTTCTAGGGAACACAAGTATGTATAAGGACACATGGAATAAACATCTGTCCTGCTCATACAAAGGCACACGGCATTGTCACATCGTGTATCAAGACACAACGTCACTATCATTAGAAAATACCAAACATGGCAAGTCATGCATTTCATAGTGTTTTGGTTGGGACAATAGCTGTCTGCCAAGCCATCCATATGCTAGGATAATTCTTGGGTTATGTCCTGTGTAGATGCATTCCAGTGAAGCTCAGCTCAATTTTCTCTTCCTAACAGTTCATAATACTTTTGATCCACCCGAGTTGTTGTCAAAGTGAATTGCATTATTTTGTCACCATGAGATTTAACCTATAAGGCAGGCGATCCTGACTAATAGATCAGACGCTGAAAATTTATCTTTAAGCCATGTCTGTCTTTTTAGATGATGTCAGCTGTCTCTTGTGATTTTAAATTATCATCTGTAGAGTAAAGGGGGTGGGTAGGTTTCATGTTTGCATAAACTGGGCTCAGGCCTTTAATCCCAGGATTTATGAGCAGAGGCAGGAGGATCTCTGTGAGTGAGTTCTAGGCTAGTCTGGTCTACATAGCAAGCTCCAGACCAGCCAGGGCTATCTAAAACAAACAAACAAAAAAAAATGTATGCATTTGTTTATTTTCTGTGTGTGTGGGTGAACACAGACATCAGAGGCCAACCTATGGGGCTCAGTTCTGTCTCTGCACTGTGGCTCCAGTAGATTGAACTCAGGTTATAGGGCTTGTCAGCAAGTGCCTTTATTTGCTGGCTCAGGTTTGTTTGTTTCTGAGACAGTGTCTCATTCCGTAGGCAGGCTGGGCTTGAATTCATAGTAGTTCTCCTGCCTCAGTCTTCCAGTGTGAGGATTACAGATGTGAACCACTGTACTTGGCTTAGGCTGGCTTTAGAAGGACCACACCAGCTCTGCTATCCTGACCCTAGAAGTTGAAACCGTTATCCCCATCATATCCCGCTACCTAGCTATGTCCCTATAGAATATACCATGGTGACAATCAAGTATTTACAATGAACGTTTAGTCCTGTCTTGTTCCTGCTTTGAACACTTCCCTTATTCTAACCATCCAATCGAGTGCTTTTTAGGTTTTCTCATATTAAGTACTTACAATAATGAATATCATCTCCATCTTATAGTTGAAAAATCCGGAGATTCAGACTGCCTGGAATATAGACCCATGCTACAGACCTGGGTGGCTTATGGAAATTGGGTTTGCATGGCAGAATCAGTCTACTGGCTCCATAGTCAGTGTTCATCTTCTGTCAAGGGTTGAGAGTCTCTACCACCTCCTCAGCACCTAGGTTTAGCAATGGATCTATCTCAGGCTCTTTGATTTTACAAGAAGTAAAGCACGCCCATATAACTGTTGGCTTCTGTACTTCCGGTACAGTGTGCAATAAATTCCATGGGCTCTGGAAACCCGTATAATAAGTGATGCTTTGTGCTCTGTTTTCTGCCTGCCTGTAGATTAGCATCAGCGCTCTGGGCACATTTATGGAGGGCTAGGCTAGCTTCTGTGTTCAGCAAGGAAAGCTTATTAGCTGCACTTTCAACTCTCAATATTTTCCATTTCTGATGAGTTACCGGGCTGCAACTTCATGGTAAGTCGGGGCCCGCCCAGGCTCTATTGAAACATCTAGCTGGGTGTAAGATTGTCCTCAGTCATGCCGTCACCTAACATGTCCTCTCATCTCCTAGCCAAACTGTGTTCCATATATGTATGTATGTATGTATGTATGTATGTATATATATCCCTCTCCCATTCTATACTTATCCTAGACTTTTTAAAACATTGCTTTATTTTATTTTACTTGATGTGTGTTTGGCTTGTATGCATGGGCCCTGTGTGCCCAGTGCCTGTGGAGGCCAGAGCAGGACATCAGGTCCCCCTGCAGCAGCCGGAGCTACAGAGGGGTGTGAAGCGCTGTATGGGTGCTGGGAACCAAACCCAGGTCGTCCAGAAGACTACTCAGCACCCGTAACCACTGAGCCATCCCATCAGCCTGCAATCATGGACAATTTCATACTTAATCGTCTATCAAATTTAGTTTTCGCCTCATCCAAAATGCCAGCTACTTCCCAGTGACACCAGACCTGGAAAGGGGAGAGGGAGAGTGATCCCATGTCCCAAGAGAAGGTAAACCAAAGGACAAGAATGAAGGCTTCTTGGAGTTCTTGATACAATTTAAGTTCCACAGTAAATGCACACAGGGACTACTGTTTCAGCATCGTAGCGGTCCTCTCCCAGCTACAACTGAACTTCATTGGGTACAGACAGCCACGATCACACTCGTGGATACAAAATACCTTGTACTAATAATTACACTGAGGGTCTTTCTTCTTACTTTGTCCAACTTGGGCACTTAGTCCAACCCATCAGCCCTCACTCTACACACTCAGGGGGCCACGGTGCCACATGCCCAGCCTCCCACCCTCCCAGCACTGAACCTACTCCACCAGGCTGTGCAGAGCCACGACTGCCCCCATCTTCGAGTTCTCTAAGGCAATGGCCCCCGGCTCTGCCTCTGTGACAAGCCTACACGGTTCACACATTCAGACAGCTCTGAAGACAGAAGACTCACCACGTTTCAATAACCACAAGCCTCTTGGCCCCTTAAGGAAGAACTTGAACAAACAAGAAAAAAAGCTTGTTGATAATACAAATTTGGAAAAAGCTTTCTATTGATTTAATTAAATGAGATGAATAGTCCCGCCAGGCCTGCTGACACAAGCCTCGAATTCTCAGTTTCTCAGACGGAGAGATTTCAAATCCAAGACCAGCCTGGGCTACAAAGTGAAGTTTAAGTCCAGATCAGGCCAGCTCCAGACCTGGAGAAGTACTTAACCATTCTGAAACAAGAGCCAGGCATAACTAAAAAACAAACAACTCTTCAGAAAACCCTTCAAACCTGTGAATTTTAAGCATAGATATTATATAAGACCCGTGTGTAAGTGGACTGCAAAAAAAATCAGCTGACCTAGTTCCTAGTCACAAATATGAATGTGTGTGTGTACATATATATGTGTGTGTGTGCGTACGTGCGTGTGTGTGCGTGCACAGGCACACATATAGAGACAGAGGTCAGCCTTTGGCATCATTCTCAGAATCCACCCAATCTTGGTTGGTTGATTGGTTTGGAAACAGGCTCTTTCATTGGCCTGGAGTCACCAAGAAGTGAGGTTGGCTAGGCAACAAGCCCCAGGCAGAGGCAGGTGTCAACAGTACCAGTGTCAGCTGCACAGGACAACACCTATGCAGCATTGCAGCATCACAGTGAGCGCCTTGGTCCCGGTGCTGAGTGATAAGGAGCCACTCTGGGGACAGCAGCATGGTCCTCATCTTTGGTCTCTCCCAGAAGCCCCAAGTTCCCACCTGGGGCTCAAAGGGATTCTGTGGGGATTACTGATGCCTGGGAGACCTTTCATCTCAGGATGAAAGGGGCTAATGAAGGTTTGCAGACAAGCACTCCCACCCTGCCCTATGGGGAGGTTCCCAGCTCTTCTAAGGGTGCCTTCTGCAGGTAGTAAGACTGTTGTTTGAAGTGGAGATCACTATAGACTTTTAATTAGGGGAAAGTGGGGGAGAACTTGCTATTAAGCACAGACCAGATTTTTCCTCAGCTGCCCCGGTGGACCTGACTGTGGGGCTCATTTCCTGTCATACAAATCTGGGTTCAGTGTACAAAGCCACCATGTGACTCGGAGCTCACATGATGAGAAATCAAGCTGAAGCCGGAAGCACGTGTGTAACCCCGCACTGCTTCGAAGGGGCTCAAGGCCCTCTGGAGTAGCCAACTTGAAACAAGAAAAGAAACAGGTGTCTGTACAAATAGACAAATCTTTAGGAAACTCTTGAACCTGTAGGCATCATACCAGTGTGTAAGTGATACACAAAAATAAACTGACATAGCTCCTAGTCACAAATAAGGATTGCACGTGACCATGTTTGCACATATGCGTATGTGTGTGGGGGTGGGGTGGGAAGGAGGACAGGCATAGGCAAGGCTGTCCAATCATCTGCCTGTCTCTCCAGCACTAGGACAACAAGCAAGCACCACCACACCCAACTTTATCGCATGAGGTCTGGGGGATCAAATCCAAGTCCTCACACTTGTATGGCAAGCATTTCATAGACTGACCCATCTCCCAAGCTATGAGTAAGGACTTCAGTGTGGTTCACACAACCTTCCGTAGGAACGCTTCAGTCTGCCACCAACGTAAAAAAAAATAAGACAATCTCTATTCCATGTCTTAAATGTCTCAAACTTCCTTATTGTTGTGTGTGTGCACGGGGATTGTGTGTACCACAGCACACATGTGAATTCAGAACACAACTCTATGGGGTTGGTTCTCTCTTTCAACCCTGAAGTGTGCTTCAGGAGTTACATTCAGGCATTTGGTTTGCCTGCTGAGCTGAACCCCCTTCCTGGCCCCCTCGACTCAACGACTCAACGTCTTGAAGCTCCACCCTTCATCCCCACCCACTCTTGAGTCTCAAACTCTGACACTCAGCCTCCTTCCCAAGCATCTACACCTTCATCTCCTGCTAGAATATACCCATGTTCCTTGGGGGCTTCTTGCTGGTCCTCACCTCTGCAACTCTGATACCCTCTTTTGGGATGATTGCATGACTTTCGCTATCATTGACTACAACCTCCTCTCTATTACTTCTCATCCCTAGACCCAGGTACCTATCTCCTGGATTATGTCGCCTCCAAATCAACATGATATGAACAACATGACTTCCTAGCTGCCGCCCCCACCCTGCTCCCAGGTGACCTGAGTCTTCCTCCATCTACCAAACCAAGATGATTCTCCCCTCCGGCCTGGCACAAAGGTAGACACCCGGCAATTATCCCAGGCTGCTTCTACTTTCCCTCATCTGGTACATCAAGGCAGTTATTAAATCCTCCGACTTCTCCTTCCTAAGCTTCTCTCTTTTATAGATGTAGAGATGTTTTATTGCAGTTACTTCTTTAGGTGGGGGTAGGTAGAAGAATACATGTCACAGCATGCATATGGAGATCAGCAGATGACTTATGGGAGTCAGTTCTCTCCTGCCAAGTAGGTCCTGAAGACTACCAAACTCAGGCTGCCTGGCTTGGTGTCACGCACTTGTACCCACTAAGCTACCTTGCAGCTAGTCCTGTTTCTGGAGCACCCTCTCCACTTACCAGACCCATCCAGACTCACACAGGCTGACTCTATCATACCTTTCCCAGCCACTTCTACCACCATAGCATCAGAAGAAAATTCTAGAGTATTAATCAGCTCCTACTATGCTCTGTTTTCAAACTTTTACTGTGTCTATGCCTTCCCTTTAAAGCTTCTCCTAGTAGGTGGCACAGACATCCAGTAGGAGCTCCAGTTCCTGTCCTCCAGCCTCCCATGGAGTCCTGGGAGTTGAGGTCCTGTCACAAACTCCAACTGCCTCTATGACCGCAATTCTCTGAAATGTTCCCCTCAACCTGGACAGTCGAGCACATCACCGTTCAATCTCAGAGCCAACATGAGTTCACGAAGCATCAGCAAAAGATGGGGTGGCAGCAAGATGAGCAAGAGAAACTTGCAGATGAACGAGAGCTTTGGGGAGCAGGGGACATGGAGTCAGAGGCTCGAGACCTCATGAGAACTTTCCAGATTTGCTGGGGATACTGGGCTCGAGTGGGTTTTCTTTGAGATGTAAGGGAAAGGAGAACTCATAGGTCCTCAGAGGTTGAGTTTGAAGAGCTAGGGCATGCTATAAAAAGACTGCTAGGATCTGAAGAACGGCCTGGGCCTATGTCGGGGTGGGGGCTCTGGACATCAGTGACAGTACAATGTTGGTTAACCCTTTATAGTGTGAATCATGTGTAGTGTGTACAATGTATAAGGTGTACCGCAGAAAACCAGTGCCCTCTGTGCCACGCTAGGTCTTCAGGTCCTGATGACTCTGGTACTCAACAGTGACTATGGGCATGCTGTAGGACCCTGGGTGAGATATTTCCCCTGGAAACCCTAGGAATCCAGCAAGTTCAAAGATCTAAACAGAAATGTCCCCTAACCAACTGCAACTTTACTTCAACACAAAAGCAACACATCAAGAAAGTCTACAAAAACATTTTTCCATCCAAACTCTCCAAGTTTGTTTTTTAAGAACTGAATCTGTTTAATAAAGGATCAAAACACACACACACACACACACACACACAACACAGAAAGAGAGAGAGAGAGAGAGACAGACAGACAGACAGACAGACAGACAGAGCACTTCAATCAGGAAGAAACTTGGGTTTGCAATCTGCCCTTGTTCCTTCCCAGTTTCCAATAATAAACAGCGAGATTAAGGAAACAGAAATAAACAGAACCCTGACAGAGCTGGACCCTGTGATTATGGGAAGGTTTCAGAGTAGGGCTGGAGTCTTAAATATTAAGAAGCTCCCACTCTAGAGGGTTTCCAGATAGGGCTGAAATCCCTTGTCTTCAAACTACAAACACTGTCAGTCAGCCCACACCTCCTCAGCTTACTGGGTATAGAATAGCCTGCTCCTGCCCAGCATCTCTAACCCAGACAAAAGACCCTCTCCTGTGTGCTAGCTCATTATTTTCATACAGAAGCGATAGATAGATAGATAGATAGATAGATAGATAGATAGATAGATAGATAGATAGATAGATAGATATCACACTTTAACCCTCCAGGGGAGAGAGATGCTCCTGTATCAAAACAACAAGGTGACAGGCCTTGCACAGCCTGGATGTAAGTACACACGAGAAAAGAACAAACTATAACAAAAAGTGCATTCATCCAAAAACAAAAATCTTACTAATACCCTATTCTGGAGATGGGAGGAAAGGAAGGGCCTGTGGCAAGAAAGATGGGGAAAGAGATAGAGGGAGATCAGGGGAGAGCGCCAGGCAAGATGTGCAAGATGGGAGCCCTTAAAGTAAAAGTAACCTGACCCACGCAAAGCGTAAACAAATGACTTGTTTCTTTCCAAGCTGGGGGAACGCAAATTACTAGCTGCACAGCCATGCAGCGTAATTATGTAACTTAGTTCTAATGTCCGAACCCGATCTCCACCCTACACGTGACATTACTCAAAAGCCTCTGGCCCCATTGATGAACAGTTGGCACGCACAGTGCTACTCCTGCCCCTCCTCACCCCCTCCCCTAGTGAGACACACTGCTGGGCTCAGGCCCACTCACACTCCGCTTGGTTCCGGGCCAGACCAAAAGTTCCGGGAGAAGTCAAACAGTCAGATTCCAGCTCCCGCTCCATCCACGATTCATGACTGAGGCATAGGCAAGCCAGATCCATAAACCTAAACACATCAGGGTTTGTCTTTCCTTTCTCAGACTACACAATTAAGCTACGTAGTTTTCATGTCCAAGAGGAAGGTTGAACTCTTAAGTTTGCCTAGAATTCAGACTTAACTCTTTTAAGTAAGAGGCATTATACTTTATCTTACTCTAATACTCACCAGCAACCATATACACCTATGCTGGCAAAGGAAATCTTTTGGGTAACATTAAATGTAAACAGTGAAAAGACGTTTTTAAAACAAAGAGGTAAATGTGTCAATTATCACCAAGACTGTAGGCTACTCAATCATTCGCTATTATCCAGACAGACTGACCACTTTGCAAAGCTGTAAGACACCAACTGATGGGTAACAAGGTATACACTGGTCTATTCTCTGGCCCAAGCCAATCTGTGTCTTCCTGGGATGATCGGGCAAGGTTCCACAGAAATCCTTGGCCATATTTATTCACGAGTTACCTCCTGCATCATGTCTGTTTTGTCCCATGTCCTTTTTTACCTGAAATTGTCATTTAGCTTTACTCTGAATTCCCTCTGAATGCAGGAGCACCCACACTCATGAATGTACGTATTAACCGTGCCCACCATATCCACAAACAGATCAACACACATAACACCGGCACACATGCTCCGTCCTTGGTAATGCTGTGAGGCTGTGGTATAAACAATCAGTTGACCACCCTATGATGATGGATTGCTAAAACACTGCCTTTTAGTCATGGAAAAAAATAAAAGCACTTAAAGTATCATTTATGGTGCATAGCGGGACTCTTGTGATTGCGTTCTTAAGTTTTGAATCACAACCCCTTTTATTAAATTATGCTGCCTTCCCACTAAATCTGAGCCTGTTATTTTCTTTACAAAAGCACTACAAGTTACATGCTAGGGGGGGAAAAACTTCTTTGTAACTCACATTTCTGATAAAAGATGTGTACACAAAATATATACAAGGAGTTGCTAAAAAGTAGCCAGGGATAGTGGCTCACGCCTTTAATCCCAGCACTCAGGCTGCAGAAGCAGGCATGTCTTTGAGTTTGAAGCCAGCCTGGTTTATAGAGTGAGTTCTAGGACAGACAGGGCTACACAGAGAAAACCTGTCTCAAAAACCAAATTAACCAAACAAACAAACAAACAAAAAAAAAAACGGAAACCAACCAATAAGAAAAATAATAAGAAAATCAACAGCCAACTAGTCAGTATTTTAAACTGTTGAGAGAAACTGTAGTGAAATAGTCACTTTGTCCGCACCTGTGGCACTGACCACGCCCATTGGGGGGTGGAGACGGGGGCAGACTTTACCTGGGGGACTAGGTCTGAGAAAGGACCCCCCCCAGTACTCTCTTGCTTGTAGCACAGGGACAGAAGAGCATCCGGAGGCACCCCAGGGACCAGCTGGTGTTCATCTGTCTCTGTTGTAAGTTATTTCTCCCTGAATAAACATCTATTCAGCTTATTAGTTTTTCTTGATGTTTATTAAACCACGATAAGAAATGTCCTCAAAACAGGTGTATGTGGGGACTGGAGACAGAAAGGGCCCAGCACTTGAGGGCACGGGCTGCTCTTGCAGGGGACCTGTGTTCCGTTCCCAGAACCTACACAGCAGCTCACAGCTGTTTGTAACTCCAGTTCCAGGGTATCCAATACCCTCCTCTGGCCTTTAACTAACACATATGTTTGCACTTAACGTTCATGCAGGCATAAAATAAACGTGCCAGCAACAAGTGCATGAAAAAGTGATCAGTAAAGAAATGCAAATGCAAATCATATGGATGGTGTAAGGTGTGGAGGCACATGCCTGTAATCCCTCCACTTGGGAGACAGAGACAGGGAGATGCTTCACAAATCTGAAGCCAGCCAAGGCTGCAAAGCAAAACCTTGTCTCAAGATAAAATAGGAAAACAAAAACGACAAGGCTATATCCCTATAGACACCTCGGAACGGCTGAAGCAAAAGTAAATGAGTAAATACAAAGGGAAGTTCACAACAGCAAAGGCTGGGGAAGATGAAACAGAGAGGGTAGAAATACGAAACAGCAGCGGCTAGCTTGGAAAACAGGCAGGCACAGGTCCCGACTCAGACAGACGGAAACATGGGAAGCAAGCAGAGAATTCAAATTTGGGCTCACTCTTCATTAAATGATACCAAGCGGAAGTGCTTCTGTGTTTTTCCTTAATTCTTTAATTCAGCGCTGAGGCACATCGGTAACTTGGAGTTTATTAATAATGAGTTTAATCATTAACAAAACACAAACAGACAGGCACGCGCGCGCGCACACACACACACACACACCAGCTTGACTTGGTGGCACACGCCTTCAATTCCAGCCCTTGGAAGGCAGAGGCAGGCAGATCTCTGTGAGTTCAAGGCCAACAGAGTGAGACCCTGTCTCAAATAAACAAAAGGAAAAGGCAATCAGGGTATCTCAGGATGAAGTAAGACTATAAAAAACAAACCAACAAACAAGGGGGCTGGGGAGATGGCTGAGTGTGAGTTTCTACTACTCAAGCCTGAGAACCTGCGTGCAGATCACAGATCTCATGCAGCCCTGTCAACAGGCGTGGGTATGCGTGTGCCTGTAGCTGCAGCACATGGAGAACAGATGCAGATTGCCAGAGCTTGCCAGCCAGCTGACGGACAGAACAAGTGAGCTCCAAGTTCAGCAAGGAACTCCATCTCCAGGAACAATAGAGCAGGACACACGACACCTTCCTCTGGCCTTGGCATCTCCCCCTCCCTCTCCCTCTCACACCCCAATCCTACAGACAGCTGACCCAAATAATTTCACAGTCTGATATGCTAACCAGAAACTGTACACCAGGGACAGAAAAACAAAACAAAGATGGCAAACATGGTTTGGTGAATACACAGCTGGCGCCAGGGTTCGGGGCAGCCAGTCTGATCACTGGTAGGACCGGACAGATTTGTAAAGTGAAGATTCCGAAGGCCCAGATTTCACTGGTTTCAGAAGACATCTGTACAGAAACATGGCTCTTTCTGACATGGAAGAGGACCACGGGGTCTTCTGTAGGCGCCTATTTCTATTCCAGCATTACCATGAAAGGAATAAACCAAGCGCTTAGGAGAAGCTGGCCCAGGAAGCGGCACTCACTTTTATATCCTTCGGAAGTGTGTTCTGGAACAACCAGGGATCCAGACAAATTTATTCTAACACAAAACACACCCAAGTAATGACTCCCCAAGAGAAGGAAATGTCTCTGGCTTACAAGTGTACAGCCAACAACCACGGTCCAGGCCTTCCTGAAGCCATGGAATGTTCTCATCCATCCCACACCAGGACTATGAGAAATAACAACTGAAATCATTGCTTCAACGTGAGCACAGGCTGCAAAAAATTAAACTAATGTCCATAGTTAAATGGCAGGTGACAAGACACACACCCCTGCCATCCCCTCCCAAATGTCACAGTTCACAAACTGAATACCCAGGAGTTTCCTGAAGTAGCTTTACAATAAATGTATGCCATCTGAGTAGTCTGTCTGATGACAACCGGTTCCTTATTACACAGCTCCAATAGCCAATCCTAAAAAGATGTTGCCCATGTAACATGGAAACCCTTTTATAATTATGCACACTTACAGTATGTCACCACCAAATCATTACCCAACTTCCCCTTTGTTTATATCCACTTCTCCTGCCCCCACCCCCACCTGAGTCTATTTTGAGATTGCCTCTGGGCATCAGCTAGCACCAAGAAATGTTAACGGTATTAAAAGCCTGGCTTTCACTCAAGAAACCTCTGTAACCCTCCAGCAATGAACTCCCCGCTGACTAGAAAGGGTATGAGCTACCATCTAGGTGAGAGGGGATTTTTTTTAAATTTTGAATTTTTTAAAAAATTTCCACACAGGTTTGTGTTTGAAGGCTCGGTCCTCATAAGGTGGCACTGTTGGGGGTGGGGTGGGAGGTGGGGTGTGAACTTTTAGGGTGTGTGGAGTCTTCCCAGAGGAAGGACATCACAGAGGATAGGACTGGGGTGTTTACAGCTAACCAACCTTCCAGTTCACTCTCTTGGCTTCTCATGTGACCAAAAGTGACCAGCCAGCTTCCAGCTCTGGCTGCCTCCTGTTACACCTTCCCTGTCATTTTGGCCTCCGTGTCTGGAATTCTAAGCCACAGTTCTTTCTTCCGTGAAGGTACTGTCTGATACTGGCATTTTATTGGCCACAGAAAGGAACTCATACAAGGGCATTTCTGAGGGCTGCACGTCCCCAGGCTCCCAGGGTGGGACACAGTTGGAGCTGGCAATGAAAATCCAGCTCTGCAGTAGGCCAAGGACAGCTACACCAACATGGTTTTTACAGCAGGCAGATCACACAGCGTGACAAATTACATTCCTGCAGGATGTTGGCTGAATTATAGGCAGAGAAGGCGTGTGGTCCAAAGAGAGACTCTGCCCATCTCTCCGACAGCCAATAAGGACAAACTCCAGAGTTGTACCAAGAAAGGTAGTGGGCATCTTAGTTTCTTTAGTTTAATGTGGATATATCTCATATAAAAGTAGCTTAAAGGAGAAAAAGTTTATTTTGTCTCATGATCAAAGAACACGGTCCATCATGGCAGAGAAGTCAAGGCAGCTTGAAGCGGCCGGCCACAGAGCATCCACAATGAGGAAGCCTTCTCCATTTATGCAATCCAGGTCCCGGCCAGGGAATGGTGATGCCCGCAGTGGATGGATCTTCCTACCTCATTGACACAATCAAGATAATCCTCCACTGTATATGCACACCTCCTGGGAGATGGATTCCCTCAAGTTGACAATCACAGTGAGTTACACACAGAAGTCACAGGCATTTTTGTACCAATCAGGTGACCCTGCCCACCACTGCTCTGGCTTATTAGGAACTATTTTATAGTTTAACTTTTCAAAGGAATACACATTCCCTGTGTTCCTAAGTTATCAAGAAGGGACATAATCATTTTTATCTAAAGATAATACCAACACACTTTTCATGACTCACTCTTCAAAAAAAATAGTCAGGAACCTGTCTTTGTTGTAGTCAATAAACTTTGAAGTGAGGCAGAGGCAGGAATATCCCTGGAGGCTCCAATTTCAAGGCCAGAACAAGATGTGAATTTAGCAAGGCTCCATCTCAAAACACAAAAAAGCCTGTGCCTATCCAATGTATCAAGTAGCACACTAAGATAAAACATTATGGCTACCAAAAATTTCACTAAATCAGTGACACTATTTCTATGGTATAATTAAAATCATAATTAATTAAGCATAATCATGATCAATCATAACCTACACACATAACTGTAGGTTTTCTTGGATTCTGCATTGGTTTTTGCATGGTGTATTTTGTATGAGTATGCTACATGGTTAAGCACATCTTTCTCTCATAACCTTCATCTTCTTTCTACCCAAGCCACCATCCTCACAAGTCCGGACCAGGAAGACAGCTCTGAGGTAAGAGTAGTCATCATGCAAGCCTGACAAGTACACTTCGATCCCAGGGACACAGTAAGTGGTGGAACATAACATCTGAAACCCCAAAACTCCTACATCGATCGAGATAGAACTGCCCAGAAACTCTCCTGGAAGCTCACAGGCCAGCTACCCTGGAGAAACAAGAGACCCTGAGTTATCAAAACAGAAGGAGATAACCCCTGACCTCCACACGCATCCCGTGACACGTCAGTCAGTATACACAGGTACATATAATTTCTTTTCTTTTTTTTTTTTAAAGTTCATTTCCCATAATCTTTGGGGGCTGCACAGAGGGGACCTGTCACCTCTACGTAGATCATCTTGCTCAGCTCTTTCTAAGAGACTAGGGTCTTGGCAAACACTTATATATGGGAGGAAAACAGCCAAATTGAAAAAACAAAAAAAACAAAAAACCACATAAGGGCAAAGATACTTTGCAGATAGAGAGGACAGCGCGGTGGTTTAGGAGAAAGACTCCTGGGTTTGGAACCGGGATCTGGGTCGCCACACTCCAGTCTGCTCCGGAGGAATAGTAAAGTTCCTGCCTTCTTGTTATTTCTCTAAGCACCCATGTGGATTGCTAAAAGACACACAATGCCAAATGCGCAGGGCTTGGCACCAGTGCTGGACAAGCTGGTCCCTGACACCAGGGCATCTAGGGAAGCAGGCTCCACTTCAGGGGGCATCACTCTTCCTAGGAGCCCTTCTGGTGGTGTGTGCAGTGTGCCTTCAGCAAAAGCCACCCAGGCTGCCCACCATCTCCCCCTCTCCCGTCTGCGTTAGTTGTCTGTCCCATGGCCATTTACTTCAAGGCTGGTCCACTCCTCCTACCCCCTCTGCTCCCAGTCAGTCTCTTTATGACTTAGCTCTGCATGCAGAAAATGAAATGGAAACAGAAAGAGGTGCTGTCTAACCTGACAACGACAGGAGAGACTGGAGCACAAGCTTCTCAAGCTGCGGGCTGTGACCCTCTTCGGGGCATCAAATGACCCTTTCACAGGGGTCATCTGAGACTACTGAAGGACACAGCTGTCTACATTACAAGTCATAACAGTAGCAAAGTTACAGTTACAGGAGATAGAAACGAAAATAACCCTATGGCTGGGGGAAATCACCACAATGTGCAGAGCCGCATTCAAGAGTCGCAGCAGGTAGGAAGGTTGAGAACCCCTGCTCTCTCTAGAAAGAAGGATTAAAAACACTAAGGAGGAATACGCCTGGGCAGCGGGCTTGCTAGAATGGGAACCCTCTGGACAGGGTACCATTGACAGTTACTCTTCAAATGACTCCTCACATACTAAACCCATGGTATCAATGGCAAAAACAAGTTCCTCATAAACCCTCAGAGCAATGCAACTTCAGGAGCCCCTGAGACCACGGCTCTGGGTGTCGGTGAGATGTTATTCTGTCCTGGGAAGGCAAGCTCACTGTGGGCTGTGTTTGCCCTTTTTCCTAAGTTCACAGCTCTCTTGCTGCATAATTCCTGGGCCTACATACACCCTAAGACCTTTAGGAATAAACTCCCAACTTTATTTCAAAAGCAAAGTGTTAAAGAGCCCAACTGCTGGCCTTGAAGATATCTCAGCCCATAAAGATGCCTGCCTCCAAGACTGGCTACCTAAATTCCGTTCCCGGAAAGCGTATGATGGAGGGAGAGAAACAACTCCTGCAAGCGTTCCTCTGACCTCCACATATGTGTGGCATGCGTGCATGCATGCGCATGCGAGTGCATGCACACACACACACACACACACACACACACACGCATGCACGCACAGAAAGAATGTAAAGAAAGAACCCATCTATGTGTTTAGGAAAGAAAGGAAATCACTTTAACAGATGACAGAAATACAGTTATTCACTGTACACTTAACTAGGCTTATAACAGGCTTATAACTAGGCTTATAACTTAACTAGGTTTATACAGGGGGTTATCTGTATGCTAGATCCAGACCATGGCCCCAGTTTCCTGAGATGGTGACATGGTCCATTGGAGAGAGAGATCCACCCAGCCCACACCTGTTGCACTGACCATGTCCATTTGGGCGCGGTCACAGGTGTGGACATGACTGGGGAAGGCTAGATCTGGAGTTCTGGACCCCAGCTAGCTCTCTTGGTTCCGGTAGGGTCACGGGACTGCAGCTTGAGTGTGAGTCCTTGGAGTAGAAACTTGCGGGTCATCGGGTTCTTATGGAAGTTGACTTCTCCCCGAGAAAATATTTAACCTCGTCCCATGTATCTTCATCTGTGCATCCATAGTCCATAATTAAAGTCAGTAACAGCACTCAGTCTAATAACTATTAATTAGCAGACTACTTTGTTTTAGAAGCCCATCCTTCAGAAACTGGGCCCAGCAGCAGTTACAAAGTCATTGCTTTTTTTTTTTTTTTTTTTTTTTTTAAATCTCGGGTATGAAAATAAGCAAATACCACTTTACTAATATTATCTTAACTCTAGTGTCATAATCAATTTTTGTGGAGAACTGTGTCACAGCTAATCAGAAGGCTGTAGCAGAAGAAGCAGAAGTTTGTAGCTGGCCTGGGTTACTCAGCAAGTACTTGTATTGAAGTAAAAAAAAAAAAAAAAAAATACACATAGGGCTAGGGTGGAACTTGGTGGTAGAACACATACCTAAGCACATACAAGGCCCTGGGTACAATCCCCACTGGAAAAATTAAAAGCCAGTAATTTAACAAAACCAGGGGGCTGGCGATACACAAGGCTCTAAGTTCAATACTCCACACAGCAAGGGAAAAAAGCATTTTTAGGCAAATTAGCGTTGCGAGGGTTTGTTTAGTGCCACAATAGGACAGTCTAGTATTCATATGTGTCCGAGGACAGCTTCAGGCCTCTGAACCCAAAGTGGTGACAGGCTTACTTCCTTACCTTACAGAGCGGAAAGCAGTATGCAGAAAAAGTGTCTCTGAAACCATCAATGGTCACTCAGCTTCCAGAGATAGGTCTGAGCATCGTGGCATGTCTCTCATTGAGGCATGTTTAATTAAAATACATTTTTGCCTTTAACTACCATCTTCATTTTTGGCCAAAGAAGATCAGATGTTTGGTGTTTTTTTGGTTTGGGGGGCTTTTTATATGTATAATTTAGAAAGAAAATTATAAATGAAAGTATCTTGCTTGGGCTAAGGTTAATTGGTCTATTTTCCTTTCGCACTAAACATTTATACCTTTTTTTAAAATTAATGCTCTTTTTAAAGACTATTATTTCAAATTAGAAGCATTCTGATAAATGGGCCAATTAGAAAGCCCAGGGCTTAGAACAGGTTGTTAAAATGTGCCCACAACACAAGGGTAGCTGCTGTTAACCCAACAGACGTGCCAGGACTCAGCTGCAGGCAAAACCATACAAACTTCCCAGCACCGGCCAAAACGAACAATTATCATGGTGCTAATGAGCCATCGCTGATGAGCCAGTCTTATAACTCAATGGACAACAGCAGGGAAAACACAGACTAGACAGAACCCTATCCCATTTTCATTGATTGGTCAGTTGATTGATTGGTACTGGGGATTAAGCCTGGAGCCTTGCCGAGTGCATGCCAGGCTACACGTTTTATACCAACTGAGCCCAATCCCCAGCCAATTGCCTAGCTTTTTTAAGACTCAGGGATGAACTAGCTACAGAACAGACCTGTTGTGAAGAAGCACACCCCTCTTCTGCCTCCACCAGCCGACCTACCCTTGAGTCCTCTCTCTACATACAAAATGACAAGCAGGGATGGTTCTGTTCTCTCTGTAGAAAGGGGATGAGGGTCCAGTTCATCTCTCAACTGCAAGTGCACGTGGCGGCCAGTCCAAACCCAAAGTGCAGCGGCCCTGATTTCGTGCTGCAACAAGGAGCTGCTTGCCTTTCAAGGGCCGCATTAAGGGTTTTGCGCTCCCTTTCTGTCCGAGCATGCCCTCCTGCATGTCTGTTGCATCATTACCACCCTATAAAAACATGATTCTGCAATAATTCAAGCAAATCTCTCCCACCGTCCTGCCTTCCTTCTTCCCAAGTCCTCTTTCTTGGTGCAGCTTCCTCAGCTTCACATCGCCAGGCTGTCACAGGGGACCGCTTTACCCCCGGACACACCCGCTCTCCCCCAATGCCCCCCCACATAGACAGACAGACAGACAGACAGACAGACAGACTCCATACTCTTGCTATCATGACCACACTTTCCTTCTAGTTCCGTCTATCCACTTGCTGTTTTTCTTCTTCTGTGGGTGCACGGGTCCCTAACGGGCTAGCAGGGGATGTGCTATGTGGATTTTAGTAAGACCCTTGCATAGCTACGGTGACACCAGCAGTGGCCGTTCAGTGTGTGACTCCAGTGTAGGTGCCAAACAGAGAGAGCCTCTTATGCCTTGGTGGCGTGTGTGTATTTCTCACGCTTAGCCTTCCTCTCCAAAACCAAGTGCAGAGGGGCCAGCAAGATGGCCCAGAGACAAAGACACTTGCTGCGCAGTTTGACAACCTAAGTTTGGTTGCCCAGGACCCACATGATGAAAGAACAGAGCCAACTTCCATGAAGTTGTCCTCTGACCTCCCCACATGCACACAAATATTTACATAATATTTACATAACATTTACATGATATTTACATAATAATGCAACAAACGAATTTAAAAAGGTGAACAGAGAGAGAGGTGGCAGTGTGACAGACACCGTGTCCTGCTCTACACTCCTCTCCTGACCTTGCTTCAGGAGGAGAGGGTTTCCCGCTCACTCCTCTGCACCTCCGTGGGCCTGGAAGAAGCTTGTGAAAGTTGCTGCCCCGTCTCCCCCTTCACCAGGTCAGGCGCTGCCCTCTGGGTGAATCCAGGGCAAGGACAAGCTCCAGAGACATCCACACAGAGATACCTCCAGAGACCTCCACACAGGGATATCTCCACAGAGACATCCCCACAGATGCCTAGGGCTCCGAAAGGAACAAACCAAAGTCCAGCTGACGGACACGAAGCTGGGGTGCGTAATGGCTGAGATGAAGAGAAAGCCCTCCTTCAGGCGGTTCATCCTGTGTGCGCCTCCCTCTGTGAAGAGGCCCAGTGTGCCGAAGGGAAGTTCCCAGAGAAGCCCAAAGCTCATGCTGAAATACCAGACAGGGTCCCTCTCCCTCAAGCTTTCCACAGCTGACGAGTCACCCTCCAGCTGGAGGCTACAGCGAAGCTAAAAGCAGCCCCTACCCTCCCAGCTAGCACTGAAACAATGGTGAACTTTCAAATAAAACAAACAACACTAGAAACAGGAAAAGAAGCACTTGGTAAACCACAAAGTTTGAGGAAATCTTGAAAGGGAGGGGAAAAAAAAAAAAAACAGTCACATCAACAGCAAGGGTAGAAACGGGGAAGTGTAGCTTAGGCTTCAGGGAGTGAGACTTTCCACAGGGTCTCACAGTCCAACTCAGAAGGGCATGCAGGGAGCCATCTCTGGTGATGTGACAAGAGGCAAACAGTGTCATGAGCATCCGGTGCCTAGTCCTGCCATTTCCCTCTCTTCCATTTTCCCACAAGAAGAGAATTCTAAAGGCCAGGAGCCACAGCAGAGAAAATGGGCCCTATGACTTCAGGAGTGTCTGTGTGGTGCTAGAGAGAACTCAAAGTTGTTTAGAAACGCCTCCCCATCCTCCTCCCCTTGGAGGGTCTGACCAGGGATGGAGAGTCATGAAGTCTGCTTCTTAAGGCAAGGCCTGGTTTGGAGACTCTGCAACTGCAGGGGTGATCAAAGGCAATCCCATAAATAAACAGACAAACCAGAGCTGGTGACTGACTTGAGGAAATCCAGAATACAATGAGCAGCCTGGCCCCAGTGAGGACACAATGCAGGCCCCGTAGTCACAGGACACAAGATAATGTAAAGGACTCTTTAAGGACCTTGGGGAAGATTTTAAATACTATTGGGTGAGTGAGGCAAGAGCAGGCTGCTCTGAACAGGAGGCAACCAATCAAAAGAGAAGATTTAAAAATGACTGCTCAAAGAAACCAACCGACTTGAGAAATAAAACGAACCATGAAAACTCCCAAATCTGTGACCCTCAGGAGAAGATACTGGAAAACATACCAGCACAAAGTCCAAAACCCCCAGACCCAGAGAACGTGTGTCCAGAGCTGGAAGAGCAGAAGTTCAGAGCACATTCCTTAGACAATGATGGGAGAGCAAGTCAAAACGCCAAGTCCAGAACAAAGCATCATGGAACCCTGGACTCTAGCCTCAAACAGGCTCTGAGCGTGAGGCATCCAAGGCTTCGGAAATTACAGCCGGTTGTACGGTTCCATGGTAACAAAATCAAAGCATGATTGAGAACACTCTATTCTCTGCTAGAGGAACACCTTGCAGGATGCTACACATGGCCTCTGCATCCGACTCTTTCAGAAAACAGAAAAATCTCATCTCCCCTGAGTGTGTTGATGTTATTTATTTAAACAACCCATTGAGGAGAGAGGCCACAACCTAAACCATTGAGGGAGGTGATACACAGAGAACATTATACTGGGATATAATTTAAGGTATGTATCACATGTGTTGTTTCACCCAATAAGCACAGGATCATCTTACAACAAACTATGCCTTTCACACCCACTCAAGAGGCCTACATAATGTGGGCCAAGCCACCGCTCAGATGAAGTTTCCCATGTCTAGAGTCTACTGTCAGGACTGGTAATAATTAAGAGATTGGGCTACAAATTCTGAAACCAGGGAACTGAGCTAGAGTAGATTAGACATGTCTACTGACCCCATCAGCATCACCTGGAGAAGCTCCTAAAGGAAGGGCCCACCCCTGAAGATAATACTGACAGTCCAGGGAGAGGCCACTTCCAAAGCCACTGCTGAGAGCCCATTGATGGCGACTTCCGTAGGTCCGGTAAGTGTGAAAGATGAAGAGGACGAACCGACAGAAGCCGATGGATTGCTAATCCTGCAGGGTCTCACTTCCTCCCCTGTGTTAGCAGTTGCGTCAGGAGGCCTAAATTAA
The DNA here is from genome assembly GCF_943737965.1 of Phodopus roborovskii. Classification (NCBI taxonomy): domain Eukaryota; kingdom Metazoa; phylum Chordata; class Mammalia; order Rodentia; family Cricetidae; genus Phodopus; species Phodopus roborovskii. The sequence continues at coordinate 9,231,808 of NW_026126611.1, forward strand.
AACTACACAGACACTAGGCAGGCTATATGGCACTTGTAAGGGGATCAGGAAAGGTTAATTGTTATAATTACACTTCAATACTTAAAGCACAGGGGTAAGTAAGCTGAAAATACCAGCGGTCCCCAGAAGGAAATAACATCTCTTTTAAACTGACCTAACTATGCCTAACATCATCAGACAATGGTAATAACTCAGTGGTTCTCAACCTACCGTCTCAGATGAAGGGGGAAAATGTGTCAAGAAACACATATTAAAACAAATCTTACTGTTTGTATTTTAACTAAAGTATCCTAAGGTCACAGCCTAAGGAGCTCAGTTAGGATTTCTATTGCTATGAAAAGACACCATGCCAGGGCAAGCCTTATAAAGAAAATGTTTATTTGAGGTGGCTTGCTTACAGACTTCAGTCCATTACCATCCGGGCAGGAAGTATGGCAGCATGCAGGCAGACGTGGTGCTGGAGAGGGAGCTTGACTCACAGTTAACAGGAAGTGAGCTGTCTCATTGGGAGACTTGGCTTGAGCACATGTGAGCCCTCAACGTCCCGCCCCCACAGTGACGCACTTCCTCCAACAAGGCCACACTTCCTAACAGCGCCACTCCCTTTGAAGGCCCATTTTCTTTCCAACCACCACAAGAGTGTTTACCAGTTATCCACGGGTAATGCAGTCCACGAGCGGACATTTGCTTTAAGCGAAAGCTGTAGCACGATGATGCATCAATTGTTGTTTTAGTTTCCTCCTTTCACACAGATCACAGAAACTCCAACACAAAATTCCTCTTTGCCCACTCATTCTCACTATGGACCCATTTTATTCCCCCACTTCCTTTCTCTGAGTGTGTAGCCAGCCAGCCCAAAGTAATCAATCACACTAAATGCAAACGCAGGGACATGTCAAGCAGACTTTGGATTTAGGCTTTTGGGGTCCCCCCCCATCTTCCGAATATGTGTTTGTGTGTGTACACACAAGTGTGCAAGGAAGTGACTTCCACACGTGTGCCATAACAAAGATCACACTCCATGCTTTCCTCCTGATATGGAGACCCCCTGACAGCCGTGAGCAGCAGGCAGGCTAGCTTTCCCTCCAGCTTCTGGACATTCTCCTCTCCACCTCCGTCTCCCATGGGAGCACTGGGATGGCATGTGTGTGCCAGAGCTGCTTGCCTGGCTTTCTGTGTCAAGTCCTGGGATCTGAACTCTGACTGTCGAGCATGCGCAATGAGCACTTTGGCCACTGAGCCATCTCCCCAGCCCTCAACTTCATTTCCCCAGCTACCAAAAAAAAAAAAAAAAAAAAAAAAAAAAGGTTTTAAGAACCTTTGACCTACTGCACACGTGAACAAGACTTATAAAGTTGTGCCTCACACAATATGTGAAAATCCAAGAAAAACTTTTCTCAACTACATTCTATTCAAGTGGTTTGAAATTGCAGAGAAATGTGTGACCTCCGCACATGTACATGTATGTCCTTCAATGACAGTGGGGTTTAACTGGGCTAGAGAAGTTGATTCTCACCCTTAACTTATAACTCCAATTCGGACTTTGTTCAACAAGTGATAATAAATTTACCAAGAATTGTCAAGTGCTTGACTGCCTCTTTGAACAATGGGCAATCTGGGTGCCGACAGCCATCGCCAAAAGCCAAAGCCCCAGCTCAACTGGAAAAGCCTGAACGGCAGCTGTCCACAACCTACTGGGTATTGCCAGCTCTGAGATCCGTCGGGAAGGATTCTGTCAGAAATACAAAAGGGCAGGATGGGGTAATACCTCGGTTGGTAAAGTGCTTGCTACACACGCATGACGATGTGATGGTCAGAACACACATTAGGGGGCAGAGGCAGGCATGATGGTGCATCCTGGTAGTCCTACCTTTAAGGGGGTGAAGTCAGGAAGAGAACCTGAGGCTCATCAGCCAGTAGGCACAGACAAGATGGGGAGCTCTACACCAGTGAGAGATCCGCTCTCCAAAGTCAAGATGGACACCTTTGATCAACCTCTGACCTCCACACTTATGCACACACATGCACACACAAAGTAAGGCACATTGTTTGGTTAATACACACAATAATTCTTTGGAAAGCCTCATTTCTCTTACAAGAAAAGGAAATCAGAAGAGAGAAGAGACGACGGCATCCCTAAAGGGGAAAAGCACTTGGCTAACAGCCAGCCCGGGCTGGCTTCATGCTCCCCCCCCCCATGTCATTAGAGTTTCCCCTGGCATTCTGCAAGTTGGTCCCAGTGGGTCCATCAGGTCCCTAAGTGGTGCTCTGGATGATAACAGTTCCCTCACAACCAAATTAAAGCCTGGGGCTGCCAGAGGGATTCCCACAGGTAATGAGATTATTCTAATCTCTGATTGATGAACTCCTTATCTAAGAGTAAGGAAACAGATAGGAAGACTATTCGGAGAGGGGGGTAACGATGAAAACGTAATTACCGGACAGAGGAGAGTGGATTGTGCATCTTCTTTGACACCAGAATATCTCAAGGTCATAATTACCATGGAAATTTTAGTCTATTTCTCAGAAAATGCTTCTAAAATTGTATAAAGCAGCCTTCTAGGAGAGAAACTCAAAGTTAATTGGCTTGGGTCAAAGGTCACTTTGTAGTACTAAATTACTGCACAAATTATTGCCAAATGGAAAATTGCGGAAATGGCTACATTAAACATGGACTGCCGTTGGGTTTAAACCATACAAACCATTTTCCATTCCTAGTGCCTTCCCAGCTACGTGTCGAAACTTCTCAATGCAGCACGTTTTTCCAAATCTCTGCATCTGAGAATAAGGCTTGGAGCAGTCACACTGCAGTGTATAAGTGGCCCTTTCTTCTACCTCTTATTTTGGAACAGAAACAAGTTCTATCTACCTAAGGAATCTTAAGCCTCGGGGCTCCTTTTAAAGCCTGGGAAGGGCCCCAACAATGTGCTTGTAACAAATCTCGCTATAGAACCCAGGAGAATGGTCTTTTGTGCAGTGTCTCTGAATGACCCTCCCCACAAATTATAGGAGTTTGAGAGCCAACAAAACGTAGGTCCTGTGGAAGAAAGTATTTGCAAACTATATTTCTGACAAGGTGTTCACATACCAGAATACATAAGAAACTCCAAACTTTCAATGGGGGGGGGGAGCGGGACTAATCTATGACCCAGCAATCTGGCTATCAAGATTGCTTGGGTAAGGGTGCTTCCCACCAAGCAATGACCTGAGCTTGATTCCCAAAAACCACATGGGAGAAAAGGAAGTGACTTCTGCACATATGTATACACGTGCACATACGTGCATATACACGTGCACATACATGTGTATGTACAAACAAACATAAACATGCAGATGAACATATAAATGTAGAAAAATAATTTGAAAGGGCAAGGACTAAATAACCATTTATAAAGAAGACATGCAATTGGCCAACAGGTTTATTAAAACACACTACTACTAATATTACCATTAGCATCACCAACACCACCACTAACATCACCACCAACACCATCACTAACATCACCCTCCTATTAGCACCACCACCATCACCAACACCAATAGCACCACCAATACCACCACTAACACTACCCGTAACCAAAGAAAGGCAAGTCAAAACCACCATGAGCCATACATACCCACTGGAGTATGAAGGCTTATCATCAAAAAGACTGAACAGAATAAACTCCACACACTAATGTTGGGATCACAAACAACTAGTACAGCCATTGTGGAAAATAGTATGGACTTAAAACAAGTATCCTCAAAATATTAAAAACAGACCCATCCTATGAACCAGCAATCCTACCGCTATAGCCAAGCAATCACTGGATTGGGGAGACTTCTGTCCTGCCTTAGACCCTGCAGTATCATTCACGACCACACATGAGTCAAAGCATCTGCTCATGGTAGATTAGGAAGACACTGTACATGTGCACGATGAAATACTGGACAGCCATGAAAAAGAATGAGATCGCAACCTTCACAGCAGCAGGAATGGAACAGAGGTCATGAAATTAGCCAGGGAGAGAATGAGGAGCATACATACGGAAGCCCTCAGACAATTGTGCCCAAAAGAACCCTGAAGCAACACAATCTCTCCTAGAGCAAGGCAGCAAACCCTTATCTCAACAGAACAAACAGGGGGGGGGGGGAGAGGGGAAGGGAATATGAAGCAGAGAAGGGAGAGCAGAAGGAAGAGGGCATAAACTGCTCTGGCACCTTTTAACCACACAATAGCCATCAGGTGTTCATGCTTAAATTTGAGGGAAACATTTTTCTGCACATGTTTTAGAAACAAGAAAATCCGAGCCCGGAAAATTAGCCTCAAGTGTACACAAGTAATATAGCTAATGGAGAAAAGATCTGGGCCCAGTCACGGTGCACCGTGAGCAGCCAGCGCATCCCAGAAGGATCTTGAGCAATGAGATGGACAAGGCAAAAACAACCCGGTGAAGAGAGATGGCAGCTTCAGAGAGTGGAAGGATTATGCAAAGCCCCTTGTGATGCAATCTCAATGTAGCGACTTTAAAATTCCTAAGCCTTCATATACTCTCCAAATTTTAGAAGTAATGACAACCTACGGGATCAACTTGGTTGCTAGAAGAAAAAGAAAATAAACAAGGGGTAGAGGTTCCGGGGCAAAGGCTCCGCTGTAGGGAGCCTGCTCAGCCTGTCCAAGGATGGATGCGGGAGCAGGAGGAAGGGAAGAAGGTACAAGATATGTCTCAGCACTGCCTCATTCTGCTCCCTCCTCCTGTCTTTCATCAGCATTTTCTAACACACATTAACTGAAGACCTATTATGTGAAGTGAGCCTTTAAGATGCCAAGTAATCATCTCTGTAACGTCGTACCTAAAAAAGGCCTACATGATGCTTGCCCTGACACGCAATTGTTCTTTCTTATTCCAGACTTACCCCAAAATAGATCAACAAATTACAACATGTATAGACGCCCGTGCACACGCGTGTACACACATGTATACACACACACACAATGCAATTTATTCTAATTTCATAACTGGATGTATCTGCGGTAAAGTGCACATCTAGCATGTAGGAAAAGTCCTACGTTTGATCCTCAATTCAGAATAAAAAAAAATAAGAAAATAAAAACTCTATATAATTGACACAGCAATAGTTAAGGCAATGAAAATAAAATTTTTTTCATCTGGTCACGAGGATAAAATCTCTATCCTTGGTAGAGTCCTACCATGACATTTGGACAGGGCCCATGGCATGGCTAAAGAACTACCCTCAGAAGGGCAGGTTCATCTTAAACTGTATTCCACCGAGATGGCTGAAATAATTATCCCTTTAATGAGATACTGTATTTTTCCTTCCCAGAATTTCCAGCCCTTCCTGAAGTCCCGCTGAGTGGCCTCGAGAGTCTGTTTTTCTGAATTACTCAGAAAACCATGCCTTTCCCTTCTGAGCATGCTCTAACACTTTGGGATTCCTTTCTCTTTTTCTAAAGCACGGCTTCCTGCCACATGGCCGAATGACCTCCACACCTGATTAACTCAAATGCCACACCCTCCCCCCCACACACACACACACTCATCCCTTTCTCCATTTCCCTCCTCCTGGCAGACATAGAGATGTGTAGTTTACCTAACCTGGAGATTATCTTTTAAACTCCAATAAAATTGTCCTTGAGCTCCTGTTGAGCTCCTGGTGGAATCCATTCTTACGTTACTTTATTAGCGAGACTCAGAACTGCCACCCTCCACAAAGGGAACCCCAATTTTGCACTATCATAATGGAGGGCATCTAGGAAAAGACAGCTAACATCACACTGATGAAAAGCTAAGTCCCAGACAAGACAGCTTTGCTTTAGGGGTGCTCACTAATAAGACAGGAAGAAAACAGGCGACTGAGCTCCACCAAGAGACAACTATGAAGCATAAAGGGCTGTGCCGCTTTTGTGATGCCCTGAGATGGCATTAACACCCAGATCTAGACATCCAGGAGAAGTTAACCACAGGGTATCCAAAGAGGTGAGGTCCACCTGAAGGTGCCCTGACTGAGCGAGTGATTGGCACGTCACAATGGTGTGGGCAGCCTTGGGAGAGCAACAAGGAAGAGGAAGAGGAAGTAGAATCTAAGGGAAGAATGCCAAGAGAAAGGAACCACCTCAAAACCAACAGCAAAACGACACTTCAAAGAGTGTTGAGGAAGCAGGTCCGGCTGCTGAGAAAGCCGTGCATGGCCAAATGTAGAGCAAACTTCAGCTTTCTGATCAAAGCTCGCATCCGCTGTCTTCCTAAAACAACACTTAAAACCAGGGGCGTTTCTGTGCCTTAAGTCTAAATTCCAGAAGCAAATACTATTTCTACCCGTTACACAGCAACAGCACCAACCGCACGATAATCAGGAAGCAGGAATATCACAGTAATGCTGCTCTACAGCGGAATGAGGCCGCATATGGTCCTTTACCAGTCATCATGCTGTCTGCCCTTAGGAAACTAAGAGGCACACAGCCAAGCCAGAGCTCCTGTCGCCGCCGGCAACCCTCTTTAGTGCCCACTCTACAACTGTTCAGTCAGGGGCTTGGAGAGGTCCTGGGCCATGCTGGCTACCCTGAAAATACACATACTCGAATGGGAGCCAGTTGCCTTAGTTAACTCCCCAGGTGTAGGAAGAGAAACAGATGGTCTGGGAACGAGGAGAGTGAAACCAGTTTGACCAGTTCACATGCATTTAAGAAAGGGCATAAGCACACAGGCAAGAGAGCAGAGAGACAAAGCTTACTGTCTGCGTGTGGTGCTGAAACTTAAACAGCAAGCAGTCACTTATTAACACAGCTGTTTTCCACTTGAAGACAGAAAATGGTAGCAGGAATGACCCTTCTATAAATCCAAAGCTCCCTTAGTCAACAGCACAAATACTTAGAAGAAAAAAATGTCTTCTCCATGTTCCAGCGCCCCAGAGCAAAGCAAAGATGCAGAAAAGGAAGGCTGGACACCTCAAGGGGGTCTCCTCGAGTGTCTCGGCAGGCATCTCAGTTCTCAGCTGAATTTTCCTTGTGTGGACAGAGATTTAATGATAAATTCCCCGCCTGACCTAGGCGAGTTGCTGTCAGCATCTGGCTTTTCAAATGTGAGCCCACCGAGTGGACCATCGGGCAAGCAGCTTATGGAGGAAAACACCACTGCACATAATTTTTCCAAGCTTCAATCCTGCTCACAGTTAAACAAGCCGGTTCACACTGGCTTCAAAACATGCACACACTGAAGAGGCAAAGACAAACACTGGGGCAAAACAGCCTAGGGCTCAGTGTAAACAGGCTCTTTTCTTGCCATTAGGGTTTGCTTTCACCTCCTCCCCGTCTTGCAGACCTCCCGTGCACTCTATGGAGCGTGCCCTATACTTTGCTGTACCAAAAACAGTCCGCTCAGGATTTGTGTTGTCAGTTCAGTTTAGACACTTCTCACGGACACCTTAAATACACAAAGTGCTTTTACTCATAGAAGTTTGTTTTGCTGTTGATTCAGTCCAAAAGCCAACCAAGTAAATGTGATAATGTGGACTGATAGTATTATATTTCAGTCATTCAGCTACATGTATTATTCAATAGATTTTTTTTTTTTTTTTTTGAGAAACGAAACTGCTGTTATCTGACGTGGCCTCGAACTCCTTTGCTCAAGTGATGTCCCACAGCATAGCCAGCCCCAGTCCCCTCTATTTAGATATGAGCATTGTATAGTTTGGTAAGTCATAAAATACTACAGGGCTGCACAAAGAATACTAGAAGGTATCCGACTGCATGTCAGAATACAAACTGCATTAGACATTTCACAAAGTCATTCCATATGAGACAAAGAAGAAAGAACAGTTGGAGAGGAAAAAGTACCTTGTGGGAATAGGCAACTAGTAGAAACTATTACAGTAGATGTTCCTCACCTCTGACTCCAGAACTTCTAAGAAGACAGCTAAGATTCTAAAGTGGGAGGGGCCAAGGTTCTAAAGTGGGAGGGGCCAGGGTTCTAAAGTGGGAGGGGCCAAGATTCTAAAGTGGGAGGGGCCAAGATTCTAAAGTGGGAGGGGCCAAGATTCTAAAGGGGAGGGGCCAAGATTCTAAAGGAGGAGGGGCCTGAATTCTAAAGGGGAGGGGCCAAGATTATAAAGGGGGAGGGCCAATATTATAAAGGGGAGGGGCCTGAATTCTAAAGGGGAGGGGCCAAGATTATAAAGGGGGAGAGGCCAAGATTATAAAGGGGGAAAGGCCTTACTCCCTTCATCTGAAATAGGTGAAGACTCTTCCTGCTGAGCTCACAGCTATACTTCCCAAAACTAACAATGGGATCGAAAACCTGAGCCCCACCCTGAGAGAGAGGAGGCTTTCTCCAGAGAGTTATGAATTCAGATTACTGCAGAAGCAAGGGAAAACAGCCAGACTTCTTCCACAACCAAATCCTCTACAGCTAGTGTTCCCAGAGAAAAGAAGTACCTGGGGTACAGTAAAAGTGAGTGAACAGACCAGGAAATCTTTGTCTGGAAGAAGAAAAACCCGGCTCAGCCAGTTTCTCCCATCCACTGGCTCAGCCAATGTTTAACCATCATTCCTTGCCCCATTTTACCTCAAGGGATCCCAAAACCAGGATGTGAGATGCTGCCACAAGGTTTGCGAATTGACTGACAGAAGACAGCTCGCTGAAACTTAAGCAACCCGCCTACTTCCTTGTTAGGGGGTCGGGGACAGATGCTGTTAATATTAATGCAGACAAGAGGGCTCTCCAGTGTTCAGCATCGCCCTCCTGCCCACCTCCCTCTACTGCTCACACCTTCCAGACTAAGGAAGATACCATCTCTCACTTTCCTTCTACAACCACTGGTATTTTCTTCCCTGCCCCCACCCCCAAGATAAGGTTGCTGTTCCCAAACCCCTAGCTAGGCTCAGCTGATCCTGTGGAGTGGAACTAGGTGTGTACGCCACGGCACTCAGCTCTCAAAACTCTGTCATCTTAGGAAGCTCCTATAATAGCCAAATAACCTCAAGGACTGGGCATCCTCAGTCAACTGTATATCTACATGCTATATCTGGTTCCTAAGCACACAAAAAGAGGGAGAGATATCAAATCACACTCAAATCCCAAGACAGTAAGAAAGACAAAACCAGAAGCAAGACACAAATACTGCTTTCACCGGAGATGGTATCATATATGCCGAGAAAAACTACAGACAGTTACATCAGCAATAACCAACAATAAATGCATTGGGGGGGGGAAGCCCTTTATGAGACGAGTGTGTTGGCACATACCTCACTCCTCAATGCTTGGGAGGCTGAAGCAGAAGGATTGCTACAAGTTTGAAGCTAGCGTGGACTACATAAGGAACTAGAGCCTAGCCTGTCTCAAAACAAAAGAAAATTAATTAAAATCCTTTGTAACCAGGTGGTGGTGGTGCAAGCCTTTAATCCCAGCACTTTCGAGGCAGGGACAAGGCAGACCTCTGAGTTCGAGGCCAGCCTGGTCTACAGAGTGAGGTCCAAGACAATTAGGACTGTTCTACAGGGAAACCCTGTCTCAAAAGGAAAACAAAAAAAGGTCTGGTTCTAAAACTTATAAAGAATGAAAGCAACCATGCAAAGAATTGTCAAGAACTGATATGTTGCAAGGAAAAAGAACAAAGGCACAACAGATTTGACTTACATGGAGACTGGGAGCTTGGTACAGAAGGCATTTCAGGCTGGCACGGACGAGCATCGCACCAATGCAAAGACTGGTTTGCTCTCGCCAACCCAGTGTTCCACTGTATCTCACAAGGAACCGAGGCCTGCAACCTCCACAGGCAAGGCTGAAGACAAAAGGGCTGTGACAGCTTCTTGCAAAACCCAGTCTACACTCCCACAGGCAGACCCGGCTTTCGTCTTCACCTTTCCTGTTCTCGTGGGACTGACAAGGATCCGCCTCTACTGTCTCGGCAGCTGCTAGCAGGACCCTGGGCCACAGGGTCTGCAGGGTGACTCACAATGAGTCAGTCCTTCCATGCCTGCCAGACCCTGCTTAAAAGCATCTACGCTCACATGCGGCCCCTTCATTACAAAAATATTTCCAGCCCCGTGTTGGATACTTGTCAGTTCCCTTCAGAATGTGATGATCAACCACAGAGAATTTTGCAGGGAACAGCAACTGCCTAGCATTGCGACAGTCTATGCCTCATGGTAAGGGAAGAAAACAGTGACAACTAAATTTCCACTGCAAAGGTTGATTTTTTTGCTCCCGGTGTTAGGAACAGAACACAGACCCCTAAGATGCTAGGCAAAGGCTCTAGTACTGAGCAGTACCCTGGTTCCTAGGATCCTGGTTTTATTTGATTTTTTTCCTTTTTTGGTTCTTTGAGAATTCCATGTGTTTTGATCACATTCATATTCCCCCCATACCCGCACAACTTTTCACCAATCCACATAACCCCTTTCCTTTTTATTTCTTTGTATTCTTCCAGACCCATCTGTGCTGCTCCAAATATTCTTGGGTCTGTGGTCTCCCCCTGGAGCAGGACTGACTTATCAGGAGCTACACGCATACACAAAAGTAACCCATCACTTCCCAGCAGCTAACAGGTGATGATGCCTCCACCTCTAGGAGTCGGACGGTGCAGGCCAGATCCCCTCTGCATGCTGGCATTTTATCTGGCTTGGGCATGCACAGGAGTTAACGCATGCTGCCATAATAGCTCTGAGTTCTCCCGTGCAGCTGCCGTGACGATATCCAGCAGATGCAGTTTTGAAGTTGCCCACCACCCATCTCTTACACATCTCTTCCCCTCCTTCTCTAGTGACCCCTGAGCCTGGGAGAGGGAACACCGTACATGTGTCCCCTTTAGGGCTAAGCATTCTGCAGTCACTCATTTGCCACACCCTAAAGACCCCACCAGAAAACCTTAGCTGATGTACACGTTCAGCCAAATAGCCGGACACAAAACTAACTTCACATATACAAATGACAAATACGCCGAGAAAGAAACCAAGGAACTGGTGCCATTCATAACCCCTCAAAAAAATTCCAGAAGGGAAACACCCCCCACACACACACCACACACACACACACACACACACACACACACACACACACATCCCTGCTGCACCCAGGGAGGTTCCCAATAGCGAGAACTCGGAACACAACCAGAAATGGTGTCAATAGCATTTGCTTGCTGGAGAATCACCTACAATTTTCTGAAGTTGTAATTTTCTCTGTCCCTGAGTAGAATTCTGGTGAAACAACCTACCAATATCTTAAATACCTGCCCCCCCCCACACCCTTCAGCAGAAGTTCTGGAAGTCAGGTGTGGGCTTGGGACCATAATCCCAGCACTTAGGGAGTTGAAGCAATTGTCTTGGGGTTGGACAGCTTGGGGTCTAGAGTACACAGCAGTTCCGGGCCTGGGCTGCAGAGTGAAGCCCTGTCTCAAAAGAACACAAGATGGCTCAGCAAGTCAAGGATTTGTCTTGCAAGCCTGACAACCTGAGTTGAAGCCCAAACCCATGTAAGAGTCATAAAGCCTGATGCACCTTGCACACCTTTAAACCCAGCATCCCTGGGGGAAGAGAGTGAAGACAGGATGCTCCACTGCAAGCTCCAAGGCCAGCTTGTCTAGCGTACTCAGTGTGGCAGAAACAAGAGACTCTACTTCAGCAAGGCAGTGGACGAGTGCCAACTCCCAAGAGTTGTCCTCAACCTCCATACGTAAATCATGCTGGCATGTACACGCCCACTTTCAAATTTAAACCCACATACTAGTAAATAAGGCAATTTTCCAAAGTTCCCATATGCAGTATCTAGCCAAGGTTGAGGAGTATTTAAGAAAAGTAAATGCCTGGCTATAGGTTGCTCTAGGTTTCTGGGCAGAAAGAAGCCCAGCCTGTGGCTCTCAGAGCTCTGGAGGAGCTGCAAGCTACTCCTGAGGGTACTACTTACAAAGCTGATTGCATCTCTGAGCTGGATGCCAGGGAAGGGACCAGGCCAGTCAATGCTGGTCCCCATTCCACATCACAGAATTATCAGGGAGGCTAGCATCCTAGCATCTACTACCACTCAGTGGGAAAGGTCTAGCACTTTCTAGAAGGTTCCAGTAGTTTTCTCCCTTTCTGTCCTTTGATGCTGTTAGGGATTGGGTTGTTAGAGGAATGAAAGGGGTGTGTGTGTGTGTGTGTGTGTGTGTGTGTGTGTATACATGTATGCAGAGAGAAGAAAGAAAATATCACAACATTTATGAGCACACCTCACATAAAAATACTTTCTAGTCAGCATGATTACTTATACCTATAATCCTAGTATTGAGGAGGCTTGGAGCAGTTTGAGGCCAGCTTGGACCACTTAGCAGTTCACTCTCTCTCAAAAAAAAAAAAAAAAAAAAAAAAGAAATTACCTACCTTTTAAAATTAAGCTAGGTTCCATGGAATATTCTGGAACCAAAATGTTATATGACAAAGTGCAAGGCAATTGACTATGAGTGTCACTCTCCTGGATTTAATGTATAACATGAACAGTTACAGGGACAATGTCCAACACTGAGTCATCTGCAAATATCTATATAATCTGACTTTGAGATGTATGTGTCCGCCACTCAGACACTCTAGGTCACTTTCAAATGGAAAGTGAATCTTGGGCATACTTGCTCAATACAAGAAAACCCTGACTTTTCTCTCCTATGATTTCATTTGCTTTTTATAGCTCTGCTTTCCAACATAGTAATTGCTTTCTTTTTTTAAAGACATGGATTTATACCACATTTAATTTGAATGTCCCTATATATAGATTTCAGCCTATAATAATATCCACTTCACCAGTGCCCACTGCTGAAAACCTAAATATAGCTGCAACTGAGGAACAGGAATTTTCTTTTCCCTATGAAGTAAGAGCATTAGTGTAGGAAAGATAGCTGATCTATCTCCCATCAAAAGAAAATCCTTAAGCATAGCTCTGATCCTCTAGGGACAAAGAAAATACCCTATTTCTCCCACAAAAAATCTGTTGTCCAAGAATTGTAGGGTTTTGTCTGTGTGTGTGTGTGTGTGTGTGTGTGTGTGTATGAGAGAGAGAGAGAGAGAGAGAGAGAGAGAGAGAGAGAGAGAGGTTCCCTGGAATTATGTAGAGAGAGAGAGAGAGAGAGAGAGAGAGAGGTTCCCTGGAATTATGTAGACCAGCCTAGCCTTGAACTCACAGAGATCCATCTGCTTCTGCCTCCTAAATGCTAGGATTAAAGGCGTGTTCCACAATGCCCATCAAGAATTGTGGGAAGATTTTAAATTTGGACCATGCCATCTTATTTAATTAGCGCTTACACTCTGATTCAGGTACTAGAGATAGGAGAAAACAAGCTTGTCTTTACTTGCTCTATCCTCATACAGAAGATATAGAACTTAACTGCTTTTCAATTCAATAGGAAAAAAACAAACACTCTTTTTTTTTTTCTGGAATCATAAATCTGTAGAGAGCGGTTAAGATGCAAAGGATGAATGCTCTGGTAGCAGACTAGACAAAAAGCCAGACCCACTGAGGGTTTCCCCGCCCTTGAGCCTGAAATCCCACTCTGCAGTGTGGGAGGAAATGGCCCTTCAAGACCTGTGTGCACGGCAAATGTTTGTTTGCTTACTTTGGTGCCAAGGATGCAGATGAGGATACTGAATGTGACCCTGCCATCCTTGGACTTTAAACAAAGCCCAAGTAAGAGATGCTGTTGCCCAAGATGGCATAGGGCTTGGGAAATATTCCCTCCAGTCCCTTCATTCGACAGACGAGGACCGCAGAATTAATATATTGTGTAAAGTAGCAACTTGCAGTTGATCTGCAGCCCAGAGAGAGACAACTGAAGGTTTCATGAAGATGCCCAAGCATGCGGAACAGAACGCAGTGATGCTTATGTCTGCAAGGGGCTTCGTACAAAGAAGGGCAGCTCTACACTACCATGCTGAGTACAGAAGTAAAACTCTCCTCCGGAGGCCTCCAGAGGATGATGGATGAGGTCTGCTTTATTCTACCTCAAATAAGCCTCTGTCTTTGCTTGGCCACTTAAAACCATTCACTTCCAGCTGGTTCCAGGCCAAAGCACCACCCATCCACAGCTCAGGGCTTCAGAAGCAAGAGTGATGCCCACAGACTCCAGACTGTCCACACCCACATTAGACCCAGCCTCGGGGAGTGTGCAAGCTGGAACGGAAGGGCAGAGATGAATGTGGAGAGACAAGCTCTCTCAATAAACTATAGCTTTTACTAAGAAGCCCTTCTGCCCAGATCATAAAAGCCTTGCCATCCATGGGCAATGTGCACAGGCAGGGCTTTGCCCTCTGGATTTAACTTCAAGCTGCAGCTTGGCTTAAAGGGGGCTGAGCGTTTGCTAGACTGCCATATCCACCAGGCTCCTCCACAGAGGCTTGCTCAAAGTGGTTGGAAGTAAATCCAGTCACAGTCAGACACCTTAAACAAAACAACGGTGACAGATTTCAAAACTAGCTAATGATGATGATGATAACGAACAATAGGAAAGAGAAAGAAAAACAAGAGTCACTTCCTGTGATTAAACTGGCAGATGACCCTGCGCAGTAGCTCTGAGGAAGCAGCAGCGATGGGCAGGTCAAGCATTGGTCTTGGCCCGAGCCATTTTGCCAACTCTCACAGCCCACACAGGACAGGAGCGGCTGGGGCACACCGAGTCCGAATGGATGTAAGACCAGTGTGCAAGCCACAGTGAAAGTAAGACAACTTGAACTTGAGCCCTGCCCTTGACGTCACAAGCGATGTGACAAGATGTGAGGTCAAGCCAATTAGTGCACATGAACCGCCTCCCCTATTTAAGTGAGGCTGTCGAGTGGATGGATGCCACGCTCTTGCAGGCTTTTGTTAGAAAGGATTTAGAACCGCCAAAAGATGGAAAGGAGGAGAGTGGCCAGGAGTGGAATCTTCCTGAGCACCATACTCTTCAGTGTAGCTCTTCCCATAGATCAGGCTCAGAAACCTGAGTAAATCTTGTAAGTCTGTGAAGACGTCAGTTCTCGGACGGAGTTTGTGCGATTAGGAAGGGATGGTTGCTGATTCTGAAGGAGGGTGAATGCTCGCATTTAAAATGGGGCACGTCGTGTCAACGGCCGATAGCCGTCTTCGGAAGGGGCCCCTCCACCATCGGTCACCACAGTAAAGGGAAGAGGGAAGTGTGTCTGCCAATGTAGCCATGGTTGAACTTTTGACTGGGTGTCTTGGAGATTATTCTAGAACATTGCACATGGTGATCTGTAACCAATTGGTGGGTAGTAAAATCAGTTTAGTGTGGGAGCATTTCAAGTACTTTTTAGAAGGCACCAAACAAGGGACTTCAGTTGGGTTGGAGTAGTATGTACACCGAGTCACATGTAAGTAAAGCATACCAGTGCCAATTGTAAGCACACATAGTATTTATACTATGGCAACACGCAGGGAATAATTTTTTTAATTCTACCCTAAATCTGTAACACAAAAGACTAATCTACAATACACAAGAAAAAAAAGTAGGACCCTTATGTACTCTTGATGAGACTATAAATGATGTGGTAAGAAAAATTAATTATAGCATTTCCCCCAAAATAATCTAAAATGAGATTGCCACATGATTTGGCATTTGCACTCCCTGGTAAATACCAAAAGAGTTAAAATGTGGGCTCCTGGTGAGATGTTTGCACACTCATGTCCACAGCTGCCCTGCTCACAACAGCGAGCGTGCAACCTCACCATGTCTACACCACTCTATGACTGAGAAACAGGGCTCCCATCCTCAACTGCTCTTTGATAGCTTCTCGACGATTCCTACATCCTAAAGCCAAGAGCCTTGCTTCAGATACTTGTAACCAGTAATTGAACATTGAAGCCAGCTGCATCTCCTCCCTCCCAGGTGCCCACATGTAACTTGGTGCATGTCCTTCATTCCATCTACATACGCAGACTCCCTGCACTTCTATACCTAAAAGACAGCTCAAAAATGGCCTTTACATCTACCATTTGTCCATGTCTCCCAACCTTCCAATGTCCCTCCTCCCGAGCAACATAGACACAAGAACATGCTTGTCCTTTTGTAGGTACAAAAATGAGATGTTATTTTACAGGTTTCTTCTTCATTCTTTCCTCATGGAATCCTTCTAGTGCAGGCAGTACCAAAATCCCAAGATACAGATATACCATATCTTATCCAAGAGTTCCCCTGTGTAAAGCATTAAACAATACAGCGTCCACTTCCGTCTTACTACAACTGACGCACAGCTGCTTGGATATCTACAGGGTGTCAGGGGAGGAAATTACCAGGTCAAATGCTGTGTGCATTTGAAACGTTAATAGACAGCTAGCTGTCTTTCTCAAATGGCTGGAAGCAATGCTGGAATACTTGCTGGGAGCGCCATTTAAAAAGTTTCAATGTGGTGTCGGTCTTGATGGTCTGATGCACATGAAATCGGCAGGCTACCTCACCCTCCCCCCCCCCCCCCGCCCTGCCCAGTTCTCTCAACCTTCTCAACCTGCTCCATGTCTGGGGAAGCCATTGTCTCATAGATCTTTGTTTCCCATCCTTTCAACTACCCAAGTTGAAAGTCAACCAGGTCTATCCCTGCATTCCTCTCCTCCAATATTCTCGTGTGTGTGTGTGTGTGTGTGTGTGTGTGTGTAGGAATGTACATGTATCTGTGAACTCCAAGAGGGGATGTTGGATCCCATAGAGCTGGAGTTACAGGTGGTTGTGAGCCACCTAACGTAGGTAGTGAGGACTTAGTTCTGGTCCTCAGCAAGAACAGCACAAGGTCTTAATGATGGAACCATCCTTGCAGAACCCTTCTCTGATTTCTCAAGCACAGAAGCAGCAGCATTACCAAAGATACCCAAGTTTACATTCCCCGGGTCACCATTTACTTCTCCTTCTCCTGACCCAGCCCAGCCAGTACCAGTCCAAACAGTTCTTAGTCATCTCTTTTATCCACATGGTGCAGACTCCTCTCACAGATAACTGGGCACAGGGTAACAGTCCAGCCTGTCCCTCAAACTCCAGGAGAGAGTTAGCTCTGCGGTACAACCCCGATGCCCCTCCCTGGCAAGGGAAAGCAGACATCAGAACCACCCTTCTGTGTGTTCATGTGTGTGTGCGCGTGCCAATGCATGTACAAGTATGTGCGTGTCCACTTGAAGAACACAGTTCAACATCATCTTCCTCTACTGCTCTCCACCCCTTTCTTCCCCATCCTATCCTTTTGTTTCCATTTGTTCATTTTGAGCAGAGGGTCATATATGTGTCAAGACATGCATGTGGAGGTTAGAGGACAAGTTATATACGTGTCTCCCCTCTACCGTGTGGGTTCCAGAGATCAAACTCGGGTCCTCAGACTTGATGGAGAAGCCTTTGCTTTCTCTGGCATCTCATCAGCTCATCCCTCTACTTACCATTTGGGGGCAGGGTCTCTCGTTGAACCTGAAGTTCATCAATTCAACTAGGCTGGCTGGTTAGTGAGCTCCAGGAATCTGCGTGGCTCTGCCTCCACAGAGCTCCTGGGGTTACAGATGCATTTGCCTGACTTTTCTTATGGGTGCTGGGGATCCAAACTTGGGTCTTCATGTTTGCATGGCAAACATCTTCTCCAGTCCCCTAAACCATACTTGTAAGCTCAGTTCTGTTCTACACCTCTGGCTTCTTGACTCAGAACCCCCTTCTACTCCAGAAGCAATAGGAACACACCTGTTGGATATGTGTGAGGTTTGGGAAGGATTCATGGAGAACACGGAGCACACGAAGTATAAACAGATGCTTACTGGAATCACCTCTGCTACCCTGGGCCTACCTAGCTAAAGAAATGCCTTCTTTTCAGCTATGAAAACAGGAAGCATTTACGGAAGAGATCATATTGCAGAGTAGCAAGAACCTACAATAGTGCAGTATATTGATCCATTCGGGAAATGACCAAACACAAAAGAATGGGAGACTGGCCCACCAGGGCCAACAGCATCCCACACTCATGGCAACCACGCAGAATCATTTCGCATCCGTTATCTGTCTCATGATGAGTTCCATGACCAGATATCAATCATGAAGGCTCAGCAGAGCATTACGTAGTAGTCTTTTTTTTCTCGTTATTGTCTAATATATATGATAATCACAGCATAAACTAAATAAAACTTGCAGGGGCTGGGGGCAGGGCTTGGTTCAATGATAGAGCATTTGCCTAGCACGTGCAAGACCCTGGGTTCTATCCCCAGTGTGGGGAGTGGCTGAGGCAACACAGAAACAACAAGACTTCCCCTTTAGTAATTTGAAAAAGGAATAATGAAAATGACTACTTAGCATGTAGTGGATTTGAAATTCTAACCTGCCCAGTGAGGGAAGGCATGAAATAAAGGCCAGGTCAGCACACCTCAGAGAAGACATATGCTGGCTCAGCAATCAGTATGCCGGAAGGACGGGATGGAAAATATTTTGGAAAGGCAAAGATTTAATAAGAGTGGGATATGAATGCGATTAGCAAGAGACTGGTAAAAATAGATTTTGTGAACATGTAAAATGTGCAATTCTTCTTAGTCTTCACCTACTTTTCCTGCTGGGAGTTTCTACAATACGGTGACTTGTCATCCTTGAGTGACGATGACCATGTGTGTGACTCCCTGGCAGCACCTACGGCGCTTTGTAGCGCGGCATTCCTGGTTTCAGATGCTCTGCCCGAACACAGAGGAAAGCCTGTGAGGCTCCTACATCCCTCAGAGCCGGGCCTCTCTTCTGATGGAAACTGTCAACCATCCATCATCCTGGCTAATGGTAGGATGCGGTGTCACAGATAATTTAAACAGCTGTCAGAGCTGCACAGCTCTTCAGATTCCATATGGCATGTGTAAGACACACATGTGCTCTAAGCCCATCCCCCTCCAGAGAACAAGCCGGGAGGAACGATGTCAGTCAGACACGTTGGGACTCGGGCCCAGATCTGGCCTACAATATGCTCATATGCGTTGTCCAGGCTTCTCAGCACTGGGGAGGGGGGGCATTCATTTGAAAAGCCATGTGAATGTGCCTCGTGACACACCTGACACACACAGGCAAAGCATCATGAGTCCTCAGACTTTGACTGCTCTGAAATGCTCTGAAACTTCCTAAGCACCAACAAAGCTCACCTGGGGCATTTCCAAGAGCACAAGCCACCTCAGATGACTGCAGACCCCAAATCCAGCTGTCACACAGGAGCCCTGAGTACCAGCAAGTACACCGGGCTCTCAGAAGGTGGGTGCCCGAGAAGTTGGAAGAGAAGGCCAAATCCCGCCAGGTGAGAGAACCTCCTCACCTCCATCCTTCAAGTGAACCCAAGCTCACGCTGTACTTCGTGATCCCAATACACCGGGGCATCCAAACGTCACAATGGAAGACTTTAAAGATGAGAGGAGATGTATATGTGTGAGGAGAAATTATGATAGTGCCAGAGAAAGACAGTGCTAGGGTTAATTCTGTAAAGCTAATTTTATGCGTATAATAGAACCACAAATTAGCTGGGTCTGGTCAGTGGTTTATGGGAATCTCACCTTACCCAGCCCAAAGGTAGAATATTTTTTTTCCCCAAGACTGCTTGCTTTCAACCAGAGGCTCAATAGTAGGGGTTGGGGGGGGGGACCAAATAATGATAAGGGTCCTCCTCCCTTCCTGCTCTGTGAACATACTTTGGCTTAGTAAACTCTCACACTAAAAGCAGGATGGAAAAGATGCAGCTGCTGAACCAGGTGTCATGGTCACACCTGTCCTCCCAGCATGCAAGAGGCAGAGGAAGGAAGATCGCAACGTCATGGCACCCTGGGCTACAGGCAAGGGCAAGACCAACCAGCCCAGTGAATGAGACCCTGCCCCAAGAAGGCAAGATGACCAATACCAGCCGGGCAGAGCTGCACAGGATTATAAATTTTGCTACTTGGCAGGCTAAGGCAAACAGATCACAAGTTCAAGGCCAGCCTTGGCTCCAGAGGGAGTTCAAGGGCAGCTTGTACTATTAATGAGTCCTCTTTCAAAATAAAAAGAGCGAACGGGACAGTGACGTGGCTCAGTGGGAGAGCGTTTGCCTAGCATTGGCAATGCAGCAGTTTCTACTACCACCCTTTCCCAAAAGTGGCCCTAAAGGGAGGAGCTGCACACAGAGAGAAGAAACAAGACTAGAAATACAATGTTTCAAGAGCCTGGGCTCAGGAAAGAGCACCTCTTCGAAATCACGGGCTCCGCTCAAACACTTTATGCTTCGTATTAAACACCCCCTCTTTTCTTCCACAAAGAAAACCCATTGGGTATCAGCCTGGATACAGTTAAACACTCCCCTTGGAGGATGCCCAAGGTCTACATTTGGTTTTTAAAGATGTTTCTTCCTACATGGCAGCTATCTCCAAAGGCCAAGACACACATGCAGAGAAGCCCAGCCTCTTGTTAACATTTTCCTAGCATACAGTAGCTGTGCGCCATTTGGCACCCATCACCCTCCCTCCCAAAGAACCCAATGGCTGCCAACCTCCCTGTGCATTTACAAGAAGAATTCTTGAAAAAGCATCTCTTTGCAGAAGAATTCCACTTTTTTTCTGGCATAGTCATCAAAAGTTTACGGTCTCCCCAAGGACAGTTGACCGGTTCTTTAGTGACTTGGCCCACTATCAGAATAGCTGCAATTAAATGGAATTATGAGGGTCAGATGAGGTATTAAAACAGAGAAGCTATTCCTATTGAACTGGAATCATGCATACCACATGTGCACGTTGCACACCCCACCCAGGGCAAATGGCTGTCAGACACACCTCTCAGGGGAAAAAGTAGGCCAGTGCAACTCCCTGTGGTGTTCACAGGGACAAGAAGATTCACAATGCAGAACGGAACCAGACTGAGGCAACTACCCAAGTTGCTCAAAATGAGAGCCTCGCACTCAGTGACTATAATGGGAGAACAAAGCCGAGAACCCACAAGGATCCTAAATCAGTGTTTGCAAAAGTTGAAACACTCTAGGAGCATAGCAGCTCTACAGTGTGGGTCTAAGGGAGGAAGCTAACTCACACACTAGATGACGCCCTATCCCAAAGGTTTCCCAACCAGCGCTAATCCTAGAATTCCCATGTACCCCTTAATGACAGGTTCGCCTTAAAAACAAGAATCCTTTGATATCATTTCACGTGACAGAGGGCTTGCCCACGACTAACAGGGCCTGAAGAGACAGTTCCTAAATATAACCAGTTTTTGTACCTCTTCCCCAGACCTGAGAAAACAAACCCGTTGGGTGTATGACTGCAATGGGAGCAGTCAGGAAGACGGCGAGATCAGAGCAAGCCTGGGCTACACACACACACACACACACACACACACACACACACACACACACACACGTGAAGAGTTGAAAGGACTGAACGAGGGAGTAAATGGAGGCAGAGGCAGAAAGGGAGGAGGCCGGGGTGGGAGCTCTAGAGGGGAAGAGGAGAAATGGAACCAGCTGCTGGTTTATGTATGTGGACACATGCATGCCCCACATCCCCATCTCATCATCTCAAGGGAAACGTCACCCAGTACGGAACTGGTCACCTGTGAGCCATGGGGCAGCTGCAATATTCTCATGGGTTTACTGTCCCAACACAACTGTGAAAAATGTTAAGGTTGCCATGGAGATCTCTGAGGATGTGGCTCAAAGTCCTACCAACCTCACATTTTTCCCACAGATGCCTCTGCAGTCACTGCGTGTGAGCACAAGAGAGAGGGCTGCAGGGTGGGACAAACAAACTTCTGGGAGGGTCTGCCACTGTGTGGGGTGACGGTGTCCATCCCAGTGCCCTCTTCATGCAAGGCCTCGGCCCTGAAGAGCTCACCCCCTCACCAGCACGACGGCACCAAAAACCAACCAGGCCTTCAGGCCTTCTGTCATTACTTAAGACACCAGAGGAGAACTGAGGCGATGGGGTTCCATCCTCAGGGTCACGTGAAAAAGTCAAACATAAAGGACTAAAGGATCTGTCTGTCTGTCTGTCTGTCTATCTATCATCTAGAGACCAGCCTGGACTAAATAGTAGGACTCTGTCTTAGGAAGAAAAGCATTTCTCTCTCTCTCTCTCTCTCTCTCTCACACACACACACACACACACACACACACACACACACACACACACGAGAGAAAGAGAGAGAGAGAACAAAATAAGGGACTTGGGAGACGGTTCAGTGGGTAAGAATACTGAACAATGGCTGCACAAGAACCCCAGTTCAGATCCCAGACCCCCAACATGGCTGCCCACGTGCCTATAACCCCAGTACTGTGGGGTTGAACACAGAATTTGCTGGCCACCGGTCTCGCTCCTGGTTCAGTATAGAAGCAGGGTACCTATGTCCTCCTCTGGACTTTCCCTGCAGTGACTCATAACTGGTCAGAGATGACTACATGACTGTTCACCTCTCAGCCACACATGAGACATACGTATGTGGGCATGTTCGTGCTGCCGGTGCCTGTGTGTGTGTGTGTGTGTGTGTGTGTGTGTGTGTGTGCACCTGCGTGTGTGTGTGTGTGTGTGTGTGTGTGTGCATACGCGCGCACCTGTGTGTGGGTGTGTGCGCCTGCGTGTGTGTGTGTGTGTGTGTGTGTGTGTGTGTGTGCACATGTTTGTACGAGCACACATGCATATAAAACCTCCTCTAATGTCGCAGAAGTGTTGACTGATGGGGATGACCTGTGTATATGTTTCTCTTACTGGTCAATGAATAAAATACTGTTTGGCCTATAACCAGGCAGGAAGGATAGGCGGGGCTACCAGACCAGGAGAACAGAGACCGCAAGGAGACCCCATGTAGACGGGAAGATAGGCTGTGCCAGGCATTCTCTGGTAAGATAAGGCCATGTAGAAATATGTAGATTAGTAGTTATGGGTTAATAATTAAGACAGAGATAGCCAATAAGACGCCCTAGCCATTGGCCAACAGTTTAATCATTAACACGGCATCTGTGTATTAAAGTAGCTGCGGGCTAGGCAGGACCAGGCGGGATGGAATCCTCCATCTTCAGGGGACAGAAAGACTCGAACTCTGACAGGCGGTGGTTACTTGCAAAAGACCTGGGCCCATCAACATCTTGTCACGGGAGAAGAACAGGCTCTTCTTCCCTTCTGGGGATTTACAGGCCAGTGGTGGTTGATGGGGAGGGAGAGACATTTTCTCCAGTGGTGTAGCCACTGTGTGTCTCCTACCCTTACCTGTGCTCACTTTAATGAACAGACAAGCTCCAGGGTGGACTAACCCTCTATATAGCGTTGTAAATGTGAACAAAGGCTGAACAAGTAATGATCTAAGAAGCCGTTACTGCCTTTACGAATTCCCAAGATTAACTAGTAAAGGCAAGGTGTCCACCTGCAATCCTCACACAAGGGAGGTTAACACACCAGGATCCCGAGTTCAAAGCCAAGTTCCAGGCTAGCCTGAGAAACAGTGGAAACCTGCCTCAAGAAAACAGAGTAGAGATTTTCCATAGGAAAAAAAAAAAGCTAAAATATTTCCCAGCATTTTTATATAATCTCATAACAAGATCTTCTAATTCTTAAGCGTGGAAAAAAAATCTGAAGAATTGTATCTAGCCTTTAATCAGCTTCTAGGGAGGAGACAGCTAAAGTAGGTTGTGTGCATTTATGTGCATGTGTACATGTGTGTGCACGTGCAGTGTATATGTGCACATGTTCACATGTGTTTACATACACACAGAGGCCAGAAGCTGATGTCCAGTGCCTTCCTTAATTGTCCTTCACCTTAATTTTTGAGACAGGGTCTTATACCAAACCTCAAGCTCACTGATTGGGCAGAGCTGGCTGAACAGTGGGTCCCAGGGACCGCTCCCTACCCTGTCCCATCCCCCAGCCTTCACTTCAGTCTCCACCAACCCCAGAACTGGTATTAGAAACACCAGCCACCATGCTCAGCTTTTTACACCGGTGCTGGGATTCAAACTCAGGTCCTCTTGATTGTGCAGCAAGTACTTTACCAACTGAGCCATCTCACCAACCTTGAAGCAAGTCATTTAACTAACCAGAAATGGCAAGTTTCCCTTCTGAGAAATGGTTTGAATTAGGTGACTTCAAAGGCATCTGTTATTGCAAACTGCATGCTAACAGATGGAATTCATTAAAATGGTATAGGGTTGTCATGACTGGGGACCACAGCCTTTCCTATATGTATCTGTGAACAATACACATTCTCTCTGAATATCATAGTTGCTTACAGTTAAAATATTTGTAGTGACATCTGCCATGCACAGGTAACTAGAGCCTATAAATTACAGCTGGAAACTATTCAAAACTGTCTCATGCACTCTACAAATGTGTAGTGGGTTTCCTTTAAACAACAGAAAATTTCACAAGGTGTTCTTTAGTGCTGACAGTAGCCCGTGTAAGCACCACTCGCTGACTGAGTCACTGAAAACTCCCGGGGTTACCTGTCGACTCAGTAGATTCCAAGCTTTGGTGAATTTTCCAGCTAATCAGATGTATCAGGTCATCAAAATTCAGGCAGCTTTTCCAAAACTGCCACAATGCAATGACATCTCTCCTCCACACACATCAAGACTCCGGCAACGTAAAGCTTGTTTCCAGGCCCAATGTCTCCGTGCACTTACTAAACTAATGGCAGCCAGACAGTGAGTGACAGCTCTAAAATCTCTTTAGTAGGATAGGTAATGTTAAAACTCCAATTTCATGGGAAGCGGAAGTATGAGCAAGCCAACTTCCTCACGCCCCTGTCCTTTTCAAAACGGGTCTTCGCTGAGGAGGAGGTTGTAATTACTACAGAGCACATGTTCCTAACAAGGCCAACACTGGTTTCTAAACATCTCTCACTGTCGACACATTATATTAATACAGACTCTCTTCTTTAGAGACCAGGCGTATCCCATTAAAAATAGTTTGGGGGAAAAAAAAGTTTCTGTTAAACTACAAATCTACCAGCAGCACTAGCAGCGTATGCTGATCTTTGCCTACACAGCCTACTTCTGAAGGGGTGTGATGGCCAGACTTAGGGTTTCTACTGCTGTGAAGAGCCACCATGACCACAGCAACTCTTATAGAGGAAAACATTTAACGGAGGTGGCGGCTTACGGTTTCAGAAGTTTAGTCTGTTGTCATCATGGTTGGGAGCATGGCAGCTGGGAGTATGGGGGCATGCAGACAGGCATGGTGTTGGGAGAATTCTACATCTTTATCTAAAAGCAAAAGGAAGTGAACTGAGACACTGGGTGTGGCTTGAGCATATGAGACCTCAAAGCCGTCCTCTACAGTGACACACTTCCTCCAACAAGGTCACACTTCCTCCAACAAAGCTACACCTCCAAATAGTGCCACTCCTTTTCGGGGGCATTTTACTTCAGACCACCCACATGGCCTAAAACTTCATCACCCAGGTCTGTAACATTAATCGACATGGCTGGTTCTTCGTGAGCCTATACAAGCCATTCCACACAGATATCACGAAGGGAAATAGACAGGGAAGAGGTGTGGGCTGAGTGGTGTCCTTTAGAGATACCTCAGGTCCATTATATATGTTTTCTTTTTTCTTCTTGTTGAGACAGTCTCACCATGTGGCCTTAGCTGACTTATATAACTCACTATAAACTGGCCTCAAGCTTGCAGTAGTTTCTGTCTCTGTCTCTCCCTAAGTACAAGGATTACAGGCACAGTCATCACACCAGGCAGATTCCAGGACCTTACCCTGGAATTATAACCTGAGAAAGAGCTGGAAGAATTCACATTTTAGTGGCTCTTCAAAGATACCAACCATGTCTCCAGTTTGAGAACCCCAATTGCTGGCTGCAGTTTCTCTATAAGAAAAGACTTACAGAGCCTTGTTAAGTGTGTAAAATCTGACTGATGGTCACAACTGCCTTATTAGGTAGGGAGATCTCTGCCAGTCCGGGGACAGCCTGGTGTACACACAGTTACAGAGCAGCCAGGTCTACAAAAAAAAAAAAAAAAACCTTGTCTCAAAGAGTAAAAGCAGAAAGCCAGTGTTGCCAAACTCTAAGAAGGACTATGCATTAGCTTGCCCAGTGTTACCCTTGCCCTACACAGATATTGTTACTTTGTTCTTTGTTCTCCATCCAAGCTATTTCTATCTTGATCTTCACATCCTGCCTTCATAGCATCCTGCTTCAATTCCTTCCTGGATGCTTCTAGGTCTAGATGAAATCCTCACATCTTTAAGTCCTGAGGGCTTGAAATGTACAACATCCACAGCCCCAAGATCAGAGAAAACAACCTAATCTTCACATCTAATTACTCACTAATAGTTTATAACACACACACACACACACCTCCCACACATATACCCACACACCCACACACACCCCACACATACTACACACACACAAAGGCCCCCCCACACCCCACATACACACCCCATACACCCCATACACACACACCCCACAAAAACCCCACAAATGCATACACACACACACCACACACATACATACACACACACCACACACATGCATACACACACACCACACATGCATACACACACACACACATACACACACATACACACACATACACACACACCACACACCCCAGACACACATCCCACACACACACCCCACACATGCATACACACACACCACACACATACATACACACACACCACACACATGCATACACACACACATACACACACACACATACACACACACACACACACCCCAGACACACATCCCACACACACACCCCACACATGCATACACACACACCACACACATGCATACACACACACACATACACACACACACACATACACACACACACACATACACACACACCACACACCCCAGACACACATCCCACACACACACCCCACACATGCATACACACACACCACACACATACATACACACACACCACACACATGCATACACACACACATGCATACACACACACATACACACACACACACATACACACACACACACACACACACACACACACACACACACCCCAGACACACATCCCACACACACACCCCACACATGCATACACACACACTCTGGACTTCCCTTACTCAGGTTGGATGGTGTGTGTCTGCCATCTAGACCTGTCCCAATGGCAGGGGACAGAACAGCACCCTGCAAACTCACTTCTCTCCCATATACACAGATGGGTTCCATTTCCACTCCACAGTCGCACAGAAACACTCACTTTCACAGTTTCAACTCCCTCTAAAGATCAGTTAGCTTGCAGCAACTGCCTGCCCTCCAAAATCACAAATTAAGACATGAAAGCCAAAGGCTGGAGAGACGGCTGTCAGTAGTGCTTGCTATACAAGCTTGCGGACCTGGATTCCTGGATATCAAGCCTAGAAAAATCAGAGAGTAAGGCATCAAAAACATCTTGTTTCCAAAAAGCAAAATGAAGCATGGCTGAGGAAGAGACCCGAGACGGAGCTCCAGTCACCAAACACAAACACACAAGCGTGCACTCAAACATAGATGCATACTCACACATGTGCAGACACTCAGAAATGAAAACCAGAGAGGATAAAACATTTGATTCAAGATTACACAGCTACTCTTTCTAAAGCTACCCAGAAACTAGAGATCCAGTCTTCTCTTTGGTGGTGGGCTACCTAACCTTATTACTTCTGATCACAAAGGATGAGAACAGTTTTCTCTCTCTCTCTCTCTCTCTCTCTCTCTCTCTCTCTCTCTCTCTCTCTCTCTCTCTCTCACACACACACACACACACCTTTGAAATAGTTCAGTTCATGCTTTCTATCCATGAGAATGGGTAAGAGAAAAGACACTGACAAAATTCATGTGTCCCAAAACATTTTAAACATACCACCCACTCTGTGTAAACAGCATGACCAAACATATATACACACAAGCGTGCACACAAACGTGAATGAGTGCTGGTCAGCTCTTTGTCAACTGGACACAAGTTAGAGTCACCTGAGAAGGGAGAACCTCAACTGAGAAAATGTCTCCATCACATAACCTGCATGCAAGTCTGTGAGGCATTCCTGTGAGAAGGCCCAACTCACTGTGGGCAGTTCCGCCTCTGGACAGGTGGTACCTGGGAGATTATATACATATATAAAAACAGGCTGAACAATCCATGGAGAGCAAGGCAGTAAGCAACATTCCCCCACAGCCTCTGCTACAGTTCCTGCCTCCTGGTCCCTGCTTGAGTTCCTGCCCTGACTTCCCTTGATGATGGACCGGGACAGGGAAATGTAAGCCAAATAAACCTTTTCCTCCCAAAGTAGGCCGTGGTTGAGGTATTTTATGGAAGCAGTAAAAAAGCAAACTACGACATCCGTCAAGGGAAAGCAAATGCATAAATACAGCTTTGCAAAATGATTACGATTTTCCAGAGTGGAAACTGTGAGCAGATGAGTTGAAGGGAAATGTCTTGGTTTCTGATTCAGCAACATTCATCAGGGCTCAGTGAACTCACACAGTGGGAACCCATTCCAGAAGGCTCCTTCATTCATGTTGACATTTTTTTTAAATTTGTATTAGTTCTTTGAAGGTTTCATACAACACATTTTCACAATATCCATCCTCCCTTCCCCAACTCCTCCAAAACCTGCCCCCTGATTTCCTACCCACCCAACTCTGTGCCCTTTAACACAAACATCAAGTCTAATTTGTGTTGTCCAAATAGTCTTGGGTGTGTGGCCATCCAGCACAAGTGGGGTGGACTTACCAGGGACCATACACTTAAAGCAACCCGAGTCTCTCTCTACTAGACACTGTCAATTGCCCATAACTCCTCAGGGAGAGTTCTTAGGGGTAGTAGGATTGATATTATGGAAGTGGCCACCCTACCAAAAGCTACCTACCAATCCAGCACAATCCCCATGTGACATGCGACACTTTGACCTTCTGCAGATGTCTTCTTCCTCCATTTTGATTTGCATATGCAAACACCTTTTCTTTCAAAACTATTTTCATTTTTAACTCTGTCTGTGGATGGGCTTTGTGCACATGAGTCTGAACCCCTGAAGCTAGTTTCTGGCAGCTGCCGGAGTGAGCCATGGGGCATGGATGCTGGGAACCACACTGCGGGCCTCTGCAAGAGGACCAAGTGTTGAGCTAACTGATGAACCATCTATACACACCCTCTTTCATTATTGTTTGGTTGATTGGTTGGGGGGCAGGGTTACTCTATGTAGCCCTGGTTGTCCTGGAATTGGCTCTGTAACCCAGGCTGGCCTGGAACTCAGAGATCTACCCACCTCTGCCTCCCAAGTGCTGGGATTAAAGGTGTGCACCACCATGCCCAGCTTGAACACCCTCTTTTCAAAGCCCGTGAGTTTAAAAAGTTTCAGTTACCCAGAACTCGAAGGCAACTGTGACTATTACTCTGACAATCGGCCAACTGGGCACAAGCTGTAAGAGAAAGGTACCCAGGCTGGAAAATACTGGCAATCTCTCAAGAGCTGTGTCACTCACTCTCCCTCTGGAAGAAAAGGTCTTTAAATGTTAAAATGGCTTTCCAAATGAGTAAAAAAGCCTATTCTTGGCTAGAATGCAGATCTACCGATGTCCAGTGCAAGGACACAGCCACCACTCCATGTTTTGAAACATAAGTCACTCCTCACTTTAATGCCAACACTTTACTACTGGTAATTCCCATCTAAGGAGTCAAAGATTTGGAGCCCAGGAAATGGCCCAGGGGATAAATGCCCTGCCACACAAGCATGAAGGTATGAGTTCAATTTCCTGGATGAACGTTAAAGAAAACAGAGGAGGCTCTGCATAGCCACACATCCAGGTAAGCCTATAATATCTCAGTGTGTGTTGGCAGAGATGGGGAACCCTGGGAGCCTACTGACCAGCCAGTCTAGCCGAATTAGCGAACTCCAGGTTCAATGAGAGACTCCGCATCCAAAAAGAAAACGTAGAGAGCAATTAAGGAAGACAGCCAGCATCAACCTCTGCCGTAAACATGTATGTGTGCAAACATGTAAGCACACATATACACATAAATGTTTTTAGAGTCCGGATTTGACAAATGCTCGCTCAGCTTTTGTTGAGGCCTATTTGTCAGCGTACCTTCAACAGCAATTTCAACCAACACTTCACACAAAGGGATGCCAACCATTTTATCAGCATTTTCAAAGCACCAGGCTCCTCCTGGAAAGGACACACCAGTAAAATAAGCAACAGTCCCTATGTGATGGGAAGTTACCCACAACAAACCAGCACAGGGCACTATAGCAATGGACACAAAACACTTGGGCCCAAGGTCTTCAAAGGTAGGGCTCTGCTTGGGCTCCATGGTCTGCTAGGGAGAACCAGAATGGGCAAGAAAGGCGAGCCAATGAAAGAGACAGGAATGTCGGCAGAAACATGACAAGAAGAAAACAGCTAACTCTGCCTGGTTTCTTGCATGTTTGCTTGCATTTGCTTTTGTTCGAGACAGGATGACCTTTGGCCCCTCCTGCCTCCATCTCCTGATGTCGCCATCACAGGTGTGAACCACCACACCTGGTTTGCGTAAGGCAAACACTCTGAGTCACATCCCCTGGGCCCCTGAACTGTATCTTGACAGGCCCCAGTCTAGGCACATAATGTCAATTAACATCCATGTCTCAGTTCTCAAAATAGCCAGTGAGGAAGCTTTAACTAACCGCTGTCATCCTTCACCTTGAGGAAATCCCACAGCATATGATGCTAAACAAGAGCAGAGCTCTGAGTTTTTAAAAGTAACACAAAGTAATGCGCTGAAACTCGTCATTCTGTTTTAAAGCTGTCAGGACCCTTCACTGTCAACACTTGAAAGAACGGTGAGCAAATTTGTTAGCCACTTCACAAAGTGCTGACAGAAAGAACCTTCAGCATTCTCCTTCCACGCCATCAGTAACAACGACTCTTGGAGGACCTTGTCCAGATGACACATTTGGAAATCCAAGCCCCGCTGAAAAAGAACCCTGATCACATGACACCAGGAAATACAGTTGACACTGCAGTCCAAATTCTGTCACCTCATCTATAAAAACCTCATAAATGGAAACCAAGCAGGCCAGTCCCCAACAAGATACAGAAGATGCAGTGGAGGGAGGGAGAGAGAGAGAGAGAGAGAGAGAGAGAGAGAGAGAGAGAGAGAGAGAGAGAGAGAGAGAGAGGAGCACTAGTCAGCCAGAGTCTGGGCCCACACAACTCAAGACAGGAAGGGTCTGCTGTCATTTGCCTCAATCATCTGTGGTTGAGCACTTTCTTCTCATCCTTCTGTCATAATGAAAAATCCAACTTTCAAATTTTAGGCGTCCTTGACCATGATCTCTGCTTTGCTTAAAACAATCGTACTCACTAGGCAATTTCCTAACGGTGTGAGCTGGGGTGTCAATTCACAGGTCCCTAACTGATATACACGGACAGCCCAGATGTCATTTTTCTCCAGCCCTCTCTCATTAAATCCATTCCACCTCTACAGTAATGGCCTTTGCCCCCTTGTCTGTCCTGGGATCCTTTGGTTACCTCCTCAGATCACAGTGCTCTGTGACGTCTCCGTCAGTCTTGCCTTCCCAGATATACTCCAGACCATCTCTCTCCCCTCCACATACACTGGCTTTGGGCGTTGCTTAATGTTGCTCACCGGTGACCAGGTGAAGTTCTCTCACACAGTTCGTGTTAACAGATTTAACAGATTGGCAGCACACTCAATCCCTGCCCATTGCTGAAGGGGAACTGTGTGTACTAGGTTTCTCCCTAACCCACAAAGCCTTGCTTTTCTTTATTTAGAGGGCTAAATGTGGTAAAAAAAAAAAAAAAAGAAAAAAAAATACCCTGCACAATCGTGTCTCTCGGTGACTGCTGCAGCTTCTGTGAGTTTTGGGCCAGAGTTTGCAAAGTGCTTTTCACACACATACACACACACACACACACACACACACACACACACACACACACAAACACACGAGCCCCTTCCCCCCCCCCAAACCCTTCTAACAACGGAAACTTCTGAGGGGACACTAAAGGGAGGACTAAGGTCTTGAAACAGAGGCCCACCTGACCAGGCTACCTCAGTGTGCCTTCCTGTCATGACTTCTGGCTTCTTTCTAGAAAATAACATGAAATGGTATAATAATAATAACAACAACAAACAACAAAAACAGGTCTTCCCTATCGCAGACCCAGAGTGTTCCAACACATCTCATCCATGCATATCCTGCCTTTTATTACACCTTAGGAATATGTACACAAAGGCCAAATTCCATCCACTAAGGTCGACTTCAGAGGACTTTAGTTTGTTTCATATCCTGTACTCACTTTAAATCAGTATGCCACTACCCCATTCACACATGTATTCCTCCACCCAGGAGATGGTTATCAGCTGATGACACTTGGTGCTGTCACGGTCCTTGTCCTACCATCTTAAGATAGTTTATGATTTCAAAATGTCCCTGATAAGCCGATGACAGAGAGTAGAGAGTGCCTCATGTTCTTACCGGAACTTGGATGGACAGCAACAGCCCAGAAGCCAGGAAAGCTGAGCGCTCCCCAGGGCTGTGCGCCTTCAGAAGCGTGCTGACTTGGACAAATCCCTGACACTCAACTTCTTTACCCACAAAATGAGAGAATGGTCCATATTATCTTTAATGTCATTTCAACATAAAGAACCCCACCAGACACAGGATTCCATTTAGGCAGACAGCCACAGTGACATCTACCACGTTCCTACTTCATACCATAATTTCACAAGTCTTTGAGATGATCCCTGCATTTCTTGTAGCTTGAACAAATGCTACAGATTATCCCACAAATTGGTATTTTAACTACAAATCTGGAGCATTTGTTAGAGCCCTATGGCGAATTGCCCATACATCAAAACTGTGTTTATAGGAGCAGATTAGGACGATAAATGGCCCCACTGGGGACATTAAATAAATCAGGCCAGGCACCCCCCTCTTACTGTCTCTTCTGTGATCCATCTGTGACTTAAATTCTTCCATACAAAACGTATTTTAATCACGGTCATTGACCCACATTTACAGAAGCTAAGCTCCTCATGGCCTTACTTCCAAGTCCTGCACCAAATCTCTCTCCAGGGCAAGGTCAGACATGATCACATTGGTGCCTGGAAAGGTAGTTGGCTGAGAACAGTCATGTAATGTAAGGTTACTGCCTACTCATGGATTCACTCATGGATCATTCCTCGTGATGAGACATATGTCAAATTGTCACTTGGATAGCCTGACATAAGAGCTGAATTTCTATAAAAGCACATTTCTGTATACTTACACACAAAGAGAAAAATCTGTCCCCAAATGTTTCTTTGTGGAGCTTATTAAATATACACCTTCCTTTTGTCATTTAGCCAGGGGCCCTTCATCATTTACAGTGACCTGTGGTGGATACAGAAGTAGGGACGGGCTGGGGGCAGTGACCTACACTGTCCCTTTGAGTGAACTGCAATGGTCCTCCTCTTCTAGCGTGTAAGAGTCCACCAGGGGCTTGGCAAATAGAGTGTGAACTGATTTTAGACTCTGCCCGCCTGTTGGTCAGGTTGACCTTGTACAATAAGCACACAGGACCGTGCGAGGTGACATGACAAAATGCGTAAACTTAAATTGCGTCCTAGGACAGACACCGACAACCAGAGGAGGAAGACCTCGGCTTTGCCAGGAAGCGTGGGCAATGAAGCCAGCTTCCTCGGAGAAGATATTTGACTGACGCACGATGAAGTATGGGTAAAGCAACAGATGGAGAAGGAGAGTGAGAGCTGAAGGAGCAGAAGGCTGCTGGCTTTTAGATAATGGCCTGGAAATGACAAGCTGTGGTGTGAAGCTTCTGGAGTATG
The DNA here is from genome assembly GCF_943737965.1 of Phodopus roborovskii. Lineage (NCBI taxonomy): Eukaryota > Metazoa > Chordata > Mammalia > Rodentia > Cricetidae > Phodopus > Phodopus roborovskii. The sequence continues at coordinate 9,265,548 of NW_026126611.1, forward strand.
CCTGCACTCCTGAGAGGGAAGAGAGGAGGAGGAGGGAGCAAAGGAGAGCAGGGCCTCATGGGCAAGGACCTGGCATGGTTCGGGGCCTGCCTGTTTAACTTGTGCCAGGCTTTTACTCTGCAGCTCTGGCTAATCTTGAACTCACGGAGACTTGCTTGCTTCCATTGCCTCCCAAGTGCTGGGATCTGGAATTAAAGGCGTGTGCCACACAGGTGGGCGTTCCTGTTAGTGTTTTCAGGTTTGGTTTTGCTATGGAGCCCAGGCAGGGCTCCTTGCCTCTGCTTCCTGAGTACTGGGACTACAGGAACGCCACACACTGTGGGTTAGAGGCGGAGACTTGGGCCCTGTGGGAGCTTGCTTGGCTACAGAAACAAACTCTTCATTTGTTTGTTTTACATTTACTCACCAAAAAGACCCTCACAAACCCTAAAGCAACAGTTTCCATTTTCCTTTCAACCTAGCAGGGCAAAATCCAATGATATGGAAATGACCTCTTTGAATCCATCTTAATATTGGACTTTTTTTTTGACATAAGCTTCTGTTTAAAAAACAATTTTCTTTTTTTATTTGTGTGTGTGTGTGTGTGCACGTGTGTGTGCGTGTAGGAGGTCTGAGGGACATCAGGTCATCTAAAGCTGGAGTTACAAACAGTTGCGAGCTGCCTGATGTGGATTCTGGGATCGAACTTGGGTCCTTTGCAAGAACAGTATGTGCTCCTAACCACAAAGCCACCTCTCCAACTGTCCCCCTTTCTGCACGTGCGCCTCCCCTCCCCCCCCCTTTCCCCACACACACTTTTTCTGGAAGGGGGCTTGGCCTCGAACTCGAGAGATCTGCTGCAATGCAATTAAATGCATGCACCACCACACCTGGCTAAAACTACAACTCAAAGTATTCTTAAAAATGTACAGACTGTCAGGCAAAGTAGCTGAAAGGGCACATGTGCACTAGAAAGTACCGGCTCTGCAAACGTTTAAGAGGAGCAGGTGGCACTCTTTACACGCCCAACACATGATCCGCACCTGGATGAAACTTGGAAGGCATTCCAAAAAAAGCTCTTAGAGACATCCTATTTTCAATCTTCAATTGGAGACGTCAGGTGTTATTAGTTAAATGAGAATTTGGGAAACAGAAGGTAGAAGGTGTGAATTGCCCCCAGAAGAGAACCTCGGACTTTCGCACCTGGACGGTAAACTTGTAGATCACACCAAGTTTGCCTGGGACTGTCACCTAGCGGCCTCTCTCTTCCAGCAGCTGCAGAGAACGAATAGCCGGAAAACCTCCCCTGAATGGAATTATCTTCGCGATCAAGCAACTTCCCCCACCCATAATATAAAGTTACCCTATTTTTTTTTCTTTTCTTTTCTTTTTTTTAGTAAGGAGAGCCATGGAAGCACATCCATATTAAGTTTCCGGTCTCCGAGATAAAAAAAAAAAAAAAAAAAACCCTCGCGGAATCCTACTCGCATCCTTTGCTGCTGGAAGAATGGGCCCTTTTCTTCCCGAACTGTTTGTGGTAAATACGATCCATCAGGGACACAATGTTGTCGGCTTTCACAGAAACTTGGCACGCCGGCCGGCTGGGGAGCCGTGCTGGTCTGGGTGGTCGCAGGCTGAGCGATCTTCGGTCCCCTCCCGGATGACCAAGCCCGGGATGCTGCGCCCTTCTCCCCGGGGCGCAAAGAGCAGTATGGAGATGAACGGCGCCGCCACCTCCAAACCTCCAAACCTGGATGACACGGCTGGACCCTGATGTGTCCGGGCCGCGCGTGGGGGCGGGGCAGGACCTCGCAGCCGAGTCTTTTTGGAAGGGATCGTAACCCCCCCCCCCCCAGTCAGGCTGGACGCCAGAGAACGCGAAGGTTCTGAGAGCTGCCACCCTCCCGGAGCTAAGTGTCCCCTCCGCGCCCCTGGTCCCCTCCGAAGCCGGCGGGGAGAAGGGGCGAGGCTGGCCCACTGGTGAAGGTTGGGGCAGTGCTGCGGGACGCCCCGCGGCGGGGAACCCACAGGAGACGCCCCGGCCACGCAGCGGCGCCCTCGCCCGCGTCCCCGCCCGCGGTGCCCTTACCTCGGTCCCAGTCCCGGCACGGAGAAGGTTTCGAGCCCCGCTCTGCGCCCCTGAGCGAGGCCCCGCGGGGGACACGGGCGCGCACTCGGGGAAGTTTCGGCCGTCACTTTGTTCTCAGCTCGCTGAGCCTGCGAAGGTCAAGGCTGCCCCAAGTCCGCTCAGCTGCAGCGAGGCCAGATTCGCGGCCACACCTTTCTACGCGCCGCTTGGCCCGGCCCGGCCCGGCCCGCCCAGCCCGGACACGCCCAGGACACGCCCCGCCCCGCAGGGACACGCCCCCTTCCCCCGGCTGGGACCCCCTTCGCCTGCTGGTCTGGCTCGGTCTGCACATTATGTCCCCAGTAACCAAAAAAAAAAAAACCTCACAACTTGGAGTCCGCCAGCCAGCCAGTCGCTGTGGCCCAGACCGCAAACTGCGAAGCACGAGCGGTTCTGCCCCTGCCCCCAGAGTGTGCAGCAAAGACGTTTTCTCGGGTACCACCCAGAAGAAATCAGAAGCGAAGGGCTCCGCGGTAGCAAAGGCCACCCATCTTCTTCTCTTCGGAGAGATGCTGGGCGTGACAGCTGTGAAAGGCTGTGTTGAGTTGGGCCACCCACAGTCCTGCAGCGCTTATTAGGCAAACCTGAGTGAGCTTGCTGAGCCCACGTGAGGGGAAGGTACCTGGCATGCTGGGACCACCATCCTCCACGGAGGCTGGAAGTCTCCACATCAGGGAGCAGAGGAAAGGGAATATGAATGTGCTCGGCGGTGTGGAGGAAACTCTCTCCCTGGAGAGACGTCTAACCCAAGTGAGACTCCACCAAAGTCCAGCCTGGGGAGCCAAGTAGTTTATTGGGCTCACTTACAGAGGGTGAGTGGGGGGGACCCCAAAGCAGTCACCCCAAGCATGCACTGCTCAAGTACGCATAGCTATTTAGTGGAACCACCCTCAGTTAACCTTCCGTAGTCTATATAATCTGACACTTCTCAAGACTAAGTCCACGAACTATCTGGAAGCTGCTGGAAGTAGTGGCTGGAATCTCAAGTGAGGGTTCAAAGACCCTCTCCACCCACTCCTGTAAGGGAACATCAACAGTCAACAGGCCTGATCTGGGGGGGGGGGGGTCACGGATGCTCTGTTACTATGTTCCCCCAAGCTATAAGTACCAATATGTGTGTGTGTGTGTGTGTGTGTGTGTGTGTGTGTGTGTGTGTGTGTGTGTAGAGATGCCTCAGTGGTTAAAAACATTTGTTTTTGCAGAGAGTCAGGTTTCCATTCATTCCCAGCACTGACATAGTAGGTCACAGCCATTTATAACATCACATACAGGGAATTCCAACGCCCTCCTCTGGCCTCAGAGGACACCAGGCGTGCATAAGGGCAATCACTCACACACACATACACACACACGAAATAAATATATTGTTGTGAAGTATTACTTTAACTAGGCAAAGATGTGTTCATTTGTTTGTGCTGCATTTGTTTAACAATGTAAAGATGAGTTGCTTTGCCTGCCTAAGGCACCTGATTGGTCTAATGAAAAGCTGGAACAGCCAATAACTAGGCAGTAGAGGGCAGAGCTGGTGGGCAGAGAGAATAAGGAGGAGGAGGGATCCAGAGAGGAAGGAGAGAGGGGGAGATACCTCCAGCCAGCCAGCCAGACATAGAGTAGGACGTGCACAGTGAAAGAAAGGCGAAAAGCCCCGAGGCAAAACATGGATGAAGAGAAACAGGTTAATTTAAAAGAGATAGAGGAACAAGCATAAGATAAGGTTGAGCATTCATAATTCATAATAAGTCAATAAGTCTTTGTGTCATGATTTGGGAGACATATATATATATATGTCAATCAAACTTAGAACAGTGCCTATAACCCAAATGCTTCCAAGCACTTTCTTGACGGGCAGGTGTGCTAGGGTTTTTTGTTTGATTGTTTGTTTGTTTGTTTGTTTTTTGTTCTTGATGGGGCAGGTGTTCCAGTTTTTTTGTTGCTGTGACCCAATACATGACAGGAAGCAGTTTTTAAGATAGGACGGGTTTATTTGTGGTCATGGTTTGAAGGTGTAGTCTGTCATGTTCAGGGGCACAGTGGTCCTGTTCTTGGATTAGCATGAGCCAGGAAGCAGAGATCTAGAAATGATGGCTGTCTTCCAGGTTCTCCTTTTTCCTGTTTGTTCAATCTTGGCCCCCGTTGGTGGGATGGTGCCATGATCAAGGTGGGTCTTCCCACTTCAGTCTCTCTGGAAGCACTCTCACAGACACACCCACAGGTGGGTCTTCTAGAAGATTCTATATCTTCTAGCTAGTCTCACTAACAACAAAGACTGACTATCACTCCACGTAACCAGTCTGGGCACAATCTCATCCATGCACAGCAACCTGGGTCTGATAAAGAGAGAGAAGCCACAGAGAAATTTAAATTAGTATGAAGTGCTCGCCTCAGTGAGGCTTCCAGTCAGGAGAACTGACTAATAAGAAGGAAAACCAGAAGAAAATAGAACTAGCAGGTGCCAGGACCCAACCAGCAGGGGAGAGATGTCCTCAGAACTCCAGAGCTAGAGAGGGTCCTGTTGGGACAGTCACATTTGAGCTGAGTTCTGAAGGGATGGCTGAGAAGCAGATCTGTCTAGATAGAGGACCCTGAGGATCTCCGGTGTGGAAGAAACAACTAAGGCACTCTGAAGGAGAGGACTCTGTTCAGAATTACAGGAGATAAAGACAGAGAAGTTTGCAAAAGCCAGCCACAAGTGGACATAGAGATGTGAAGGACTTGGGACATTAATTCATCAACAAATGACATCCTGGAAAGGGGGTTTAAGTGCCAATAGGCTGCCAGTTGGAGGGTACATTCAAGAAGAATCTACTTGGGAGACTAGACCACGCCAGTGCTGAGGGCTCAAAGTTCAAGGAGGCTGGCTTTCTAACATTGCTGCTCTGACATCTCTTACAGACCATTATGCTTAACTTACACAGATCCTAGGAAAGGGGTCCCAGCCAATGCACTCTCTCATCTCCAGTAACTCAGAACAATTTCTGACACATACCGTGTACCTAGAAATATTTGCAGAATTAATTCTGTCAAGCATGGTGGTATGAATCCATAATCCAAGTACTTGAGACAGGTGGGTAGAATGTCTGAAGCCAGCCTGGGCTACATTAGCAAGACTCTATTGAGAGGAATGGAGAGAGAAGAGAGAGAACACAAACAGAGGAGCAAATTAAAAGAAGAAAAGAAAGAAAAACCTTTGCATTGCTGTTCAGTATTTTGTTGGGCTCTTTGTTGGACACAGGACATTGGGCCAATAATACAAAATCCTTCCCTGACTTCCCCACAAAGAGTTTCTTTAGAATACTCTTCTCCCTTTTGGAAGGTCAAGTGATAGTATTTTCATTGCATTCCTCTTTTTCACAGCACCTGAAACGACCTTCTGCCATGTAAACCCTCAGCCTCACGCCACACACACACACACACACACACACACACACACACAGTTGTAAACCCATAGAAAATGACTGAGTTGAATGCCTTTTTCCTGGGAGCTCAGATGTAGTCTGATAGCCTGTTTGTGGAAGACACCAGGATCCCCACCCCCACAGCCAGCTCCTCCTACTAAGCTACATTTTTCCAGGACTGATGTGGGTAAAGGTGATTGCTGCCAAGCCCGACGGCCAGAGTTCAAGCCCCAAGACTCATATTGTAGAGAACTCCAAGAATTCCCCAAGCTTCCCCACACAGACACATACACTAAGTCAATCATCAACCAATGTTTAAAGAACACTCACAGACTAACATGCAGCCTCCCTTCCAGGACCCCAGGAAGTGGGCAACAGCTGTACTGACTCCAGTCCAGCCATGTGCCCGGCATAGCTGGGCAGCTCTGCCCTTGGGATCCAGCTGACTCTGCAGAAGTTGAGATTTCTGAAGGGCAGGCTCTCCCTTCTGCCAAATGCAAAGGGTCCTCTCTTGGCAGCCTGGGCAGGTTGCTTGACACTGTTTCCAGACCCTACAAGAAAGAAAAGATGAAGGCTTGGTTGGAGGCCCAAAGTAGTTGATTTTAGGTCCATGTCTTTTCTGCCTTCCCATGCCTTCAAACTACGTGTGTGCGCGCGCACGCACACGCGTGCGTGCCTCTGTGTGTCTGTCTGTTGTATAGTTGGGTGGTATGGCCAGGTGCTTGAGAACATGGAGAAGGGTTCTCTTTTTGTTCTGTGGGACTTCTTTTACCAGTTTCCCTTCAGCTGACAAGGCAGTGGAATCCCGTTTATACATCCTTCGGAGGCTACTGAAAACAACAAAAGCATCTTATGGTATAACCACACATGAAGAAAGGCATGCCTGCAACAGTGTGACTCTATTGTCTACAAGCGCTATGCTCATAAACTATCCAACCACACACACACACACACACACACACACACACACACACACACACACACAGCTCAAATACATTTATTATTTGTATTAGGCTGTATTCATAGCTATTTCAGGCTACAGGTTGAACACACCTGAGGTGCTCAGCCATTCATAGCTCAGAGTCCAACTTTTTAACCTTATCAGAGAATCTTCTCTAGCCAGGGCCAGTACCATCCCTACCCCATCTGAAGAAGAAACAGCAGACCTCAGGGGTCCCTAGGGAAAAGCATGTCATTCTTAAATTGCAGGTGGCTGGAGCTTTTTGTTTGGCTTTGGATTTTATTTGTTTGTTTGTTCGTTTTGTTTTGTTTTGCAAGACACAGTTTCTCTGGTTAACAGCCCTGCCTGTCCTGGAATTCACTCTGTAGACCAGGCTGGTCTTGAACTCACAGAGCTCTGCTTGCCTCTGCCTCTGGAGTGCTGGGATTAAAGGCATGCGCCACCACAGCCCAGCTATTTGGGTTCGTGAGACAGGGTCTCATTATTTAGGCTAGGCTGACATAGCACTCAATATGTAGCCCAGGTTGGACTTGAACTCATGATCCTCTTGCCTCTGCCTTCAGAGTGCCAGGATTATAAGGGTGCATTGGTGAGTTTATGAGTAGGTTTTGAATGGAGCAATATGAATTGCCCATTTATCAGCCTGGCTCTTGGGATGTCCAGATACAGACAGACTGAATTACACAGAGAGATTTAAACTAGGATTCTTCATCCTCCGAAGTGAAATCCTAGAAAAGGTTACCTACACTACTGACTGTCTAAATGAATGAAACTCATACTAAGTGTATTGCATTTCTAATAATGCATACAATTAGACAGATAAACCAATTTAAAATGTAAAACTTAATATTCCCCATATCAAAACTCAATATATTAATAGCTGGGCTGGGACTATAACTAGCTGGACCAGCTGAGATATCCACCTTCATGGACTGAACAACTCCTGGATTCTTGGATTTCTATTGGTAGAGAGCCATTATTATACTAGCTAGACCACAGCCTGTAAGTCATTCTAATAAACCCCATATATATATATATATATACACACACATATATATGCATATGATATATATATGCTATTGTAATAAATCCCACATATATTTATGTATATGGGATATATACATATATGCTTTTGTAATAAATTCCATATATATGTATGCACATGGAATATAGATGTGTTCTATTATAATAAATCCTTTGTATATACATATATAAGCCATTCTAATAAATCCCATATATATATATGTACATGGGAGATATATACTACACATCTATAAATGCGATTGTAATAAATCCCACATATATGTATGTGTTTGGATATATATGCTATTCTAATAAATCCTATATATACATATATGTAAGCCATACTAATAAATTTCATATATACATATAGGTTTATTAGAATGGCACACATACACATATATATCCCCTACACACACACACACACACACACACTGTCAGTTCTGTTTCTCAAGTGAACTCTACCTAGTACACCTTTCCTCTTAACTTTTCCTTTACATCCCTGAAACCTGCTCTTCCAATTTGTAGGTTCCATGGAGCTTGGATTTGCACTTCTGGAAGCCTTCTCTGGTTGGACTCCCCTCAAGTCCCTCTGACTCCCTCCTGATCCTCTCTTAAGATCAGTCATGACCACCTGGCCCCGGCAGTGTAGCCTTCCAGGCTTTTCACTGTAGACATGTTGCTTCTTTTTGGTGAAGGTTCTGGGGCTTAGACCTCACATTTCTAGATGCTGACAAGGGAGGGAAACAGGCTTCTGATCAGTTGAGTTGCACTTGACGTTGAGTGTTGTTGGCACGGGGCCATCTAGTAGACGAATGGGATCTTCAGAGAGGTAGTAGTTTTTAAAATCGTACTATCTACAAAGTGGACTTGAGTGACAGTGTGCTGCGCCCGCGTGGCCAGGGTACCGACCTGGCAGAGGGTATCAGGATTGAAACACTTAACAGAAGAGGAAGCTGCTGCCATTTGTTACAGAGAGTAATGGGCTTATATGCCCAAGCCAGGGGATGGGCTAAGCATAGGAGGAAATCATGCACCGCCCACACCTGTGGTCAAGGCACGGGCACTGCACACCGGAAAGTTATGAGAACAACCGTGTTTGATCAACCTTGAGAGCACCGGAGTTCTACGGCTGGGTGGGGAGGAAGAGAGCTGTAAGGGACAAGTGCTTACATTCCCTAACAACAGTGTTGGAATTGGCAGCTTTTATCTGTGCAGGAGAGTTACTGAACCTGTTCAGGAGTGATAGTGAGTGGATGGACAGATGGACAGATGAAAGTCCTCCAAAAGTGTTAGAGTTTGGAGAGAACATATAATTTGGAAACTTGAGTTTCAAGGGTAAGGATTTAAAGGAGTTAAAGCTAAACTTGCCCTAATTTTATATAATTGCCTATTTCTTTTTAATACAATTTAAGAGGAAGAAAAAACCTAGGGTATCAAATAATGAACATATCAGCATGCCAGTACATATAGACTTTTGTGACTTATTAAAAGACTAAGGCTATTACACTTATTTTTCCTTTTGGGGTGTGTGTGTGTGTGTGTGTGTGTGTGTGTGTGTTTTATCTTTTTTGGGGGGGCACAAGGCTCCTGTAGCTCAGGCTGGCCTGCAACTTGCTACAGAGTAAGGATGACCTTAAATTTCTAAGCCTCTTACCTTCTGAGTGCTAGGATTACAGGTATGCAACACCATGCCTGTTTAATACATTGTGGGTACAGAGCCCGATATTTCATGCATGCGACGCAATCCTAAGCTACATCTCCAGTCCTGCCCAGCCAGCCTCCATTTAAATATTATACCTTCACACATAATGTAAACACATATTGAATTCACTGATGCAAGGATTAAGGACTTGTAATGTTTTCAGTTTGGACAATAACACCTTGAACAATAACCTTGGTATAGCTACTTGTTTTTTACCCAAAGTATCCAATTTTACATAAGCCACAAAAACTAAAAATCTAATGGAGACTTTTTTAAGTTAGACGCTTTCCTATGGGACTGGCTGAAAGGTACGATTGTTTCATGCCTTGTAAACAACAGTGTAGTCTTTTGAATTAGAATGGCCCTAATAAGTACATCTGTTTGAATGCTTGGCTCACAGTTGTTGGAACTCTCTGGGAAGGATTAGGAGGTGTGGCCTTGTTGGAGGAGATGCGTCACTGGAAGTGGACTCTGATGTTTCAAATGCCCAAGCCATTCCCAGCTGGTAATGTCTGTCTCTGTCTCTGTCAGTCTGTCCGTCTGTCTCTCTTTCTCTCCCTCTCTGCCTCCAACTTGTGGATCAGGATTTATAGCTCTCTTCTGGCCGTGGTCATGAACTCACCCTCTGAAACTGTAAGCAAGTCTCCAATTAAATGGTTTCTTGTATAGGTCACCTTGGCCATAGCATCTCTCCACAGCAATAGAACAGTAACTAGGGCAGACAGTTTTAAAGAGAAAAGGCAAGAAAATGTAGTTAATAGCTAGCTCCTTACATCCCTCAAATGACCCCCTCCCTTCTCATTTCCACCTCTACCTCGGATCCCAGAACGCAAGTTGGTGCTGTGCTTGTATGTTTGGTAAGATTTCCACGTGATTTTAGAACCAAGAGTCTTGGCAAACATATCCCCCCACATGGAATCCCCTACTAAAGACAGACGGCCCACTTTCAACAAATAAGCCACTCTGGGAGGGATGAAAGGAACACTCAGGACATCGTACTCAGCCAGCAGTGGCACCAAGGAAATATTAACCCCACCAAGAAGTCATCAGAAAGTACTTAAGAAAACTTAGTTTGAAGTTTCGTTTTGTTATATTACATTTGGCTTGGTTTTATTTGACTTGGGGTGTCACGTAGCTCAGGCTGGCCTCTAAGTCACTAGTATAACTGAAGATGTCCATGAACTTCTAATCCTCCTATCTCTGCATTTTCTTTTCCTTAAGACAGGGTCTCATGTAGCCCAGGTTGGCCTCAAACTCATTATGTAGCCAACATGGCCTTGAACTCCTGATTCTCCAGCCTCTAACTCCCCCACCTGTGTGCTGATGTCTGGGATGGGCTGTACCACCCTGATGGCATGTACATGGTATCCATGCACCACCAGGGATAGAACCTAGAGCTCCTGTCTCCTAGCCCGACATTCTACTCAACTGAGCTCCATCTCCAGCCCAAAACTTTGCTGAAACACATTTTTCTTTGTTTTGCTTTTTTTTTTTTTTTTTTTTTTTAAGAAACTGGGTTTCACTCCGTTACTGAGGCTGGCTCCTGACTCTTTGGCTTCAGCCCTGGCCTCCTAAACCGCTTGGGACCATATACATATGCCACCACACCCAGCGCAAGTAGAGTTTTCCATAACAAGAAGTGTTTATTTTTATTTCCTTAGGTGCTGCTGATGGAGCAACTCAGCAAACATTCTATGGCTGAGCCACACACCCAGCCAGGAGGGACAGCAGATTGGAAAGGAGTCCTACAGGGACCTGAGATGCCACCACTCAAGCTCCTGTTCCTAGAGTTCCCTGACAGTCAGTCAGTCCTGCTCAGAGGCTGTGCTCTAGGCATACCCACTCGATCAGGGCACTGAGGATAGGCCAAGTTCACTCAGTGGAGAGGGAAGCCCGGGGAGAAGTCCCTCTGCTTCCCAGTGGAAGGAGATAGCATCAGTTGATAACAGAAGTACATAGGGCGCACCCAGCATAGAGGACAAATGGCTCACTGTTAGCCTGAGGACCTACCGGCTTGTGCTAAGAATAAGGAAGTGAACAATTGAAGAAGCAGAAGACTGGGGGTCAAAGTAACCCCACAACCCCAACATCTCTTCTTCACCCATGCCGTCTGCATAATATGGTCCCATTTTGCTTTTACTTTCCCATTCAATATTTTTATCAGTACAAAAGCAGTAGTGCGGGCTGAGGCTGAAGCTCGGTTACTAGAGTGCTTGCCTAGGATGCATGAAGTCCTAGGTTCAATCCCCACTATTACCTGTACTCCCAGCACTCAGGAAGTAGAGGCGGGAGGATCAGGAATTCAGGGTCATCCTTGGCTACACAGAAAGTCTAAGGCTAACCTAGTCTATGTGAAACTGTCTCAAAGAAAAAAAAAAGATAGCCAAGATTCCCAAGTTAATTATCACTGTGACTACATGGATGTTAATTAACTTGGCTGTAGATGATTATGAGGATCTAGCCAAAGGCCAAATGGACAAGCTCTCTCTGGCCTTCTTGGGTCCATCCTCCATGCCTCCTTTAGATCCCAGGCAAGAAATCATGAAATAGGAGCTGGAGAGATGGCTCAGGAACTAAGAGCACTGGTTATAACTCCAGAGGTCCTGAGTTCAATTCCCAGCAACCACACGATGGCTCACAGGCATCTATAATAGGATCTGAAGCCCTCTTCTGACCTGCAGAACATTCATACAAAAAAAAGTATAAATAAATGAATAAATTTTAAAAAAAGAAATCATGAAATAAACTGCTTCAAGCTTTAGCTGGGGATCTGTAGGACAGGGACTTATCGGTGTTTTAGTTTGAAAAATTGACAATCCCCTAGAGTACCATAGGAAGGAAGCTGACCACGGGAATCTCAGGCCCACTCAGAAGCTATGAATGCTAGTTGATGAAGGATTTTCATACCCAGAGGGCAGACAGAACCATACCTAGAGGATAGACAGACAGACAGACCCTGATAATGACTGTTCACAAAGGAAGCCACTCACAGCACAGGGTAATTTCAGCCTCTCTCTTCCCAGAGGGACCTTGGCCTGAGAATTTTTTTTTTTTTCTTCTGCAAAGTATATTTTATGCACCTGTTTCCTAGGTTAGTATAAATCCTGTCTCAAGCCAGGTTCAGCTAGTTTAACCAAACCAGAACTAGTTTTGCAAATGGCTCCAAACCCTTCCAGGTGTCTGAGGCAAATGGTGCCTGAGTGGATGTCAGCTTGGGGAGTCCACAAATGGAGAGAGGCAAGTCACCACACTGTGTGAAGGGGGGGGGGGTCCCATAAGTCAAAAGGTGACATGGGTTAGCCTCGTAAGGAAAACTCAAGTACAAATCCCACGCTTAATACAAATTATGACTGTGGGCCTAGAAATGTAATTGTCCTTTCCCATGACTTGCCAGTCTGTTTACAATTAGTAGACTGACCTGTCTGCTAGGGCTTCCAGAATAAAAGATAGCCAACAATAGGAACATATTACCCCACAGCTCTGGAAGCTAGAGGTGTGACACCTGGGTACCGCCTTTGCCTTGGCTGAGGTTCCAGGGGGCAGCCTGGGCCGTGCATTTCTCTTGGCCTCTGGTAATTTCAGCTGACCCTTGGTGTTCTGTGGATGGTAAACAATCTCTCTGGTCTCTGCCTCTGTAGTCACGAGATGTTCTTCTGTCTACATGCTCTGTGCAAGCCCCATATCCCATAGCTCTACTCCGGGCCCTGTCTTGTTGCGACACTCCTGATAGATAATTCACAGTCCCTGTCACTCTCCCACACTCCTCTCCTCTCCAGGTGGAATGAGACGCGGGGTAGATGATACATTCTTCTTTTGATTTTCATCTGTTTGCTTTGAAGCAAGGTCTAGCTCTGAACTTCTCCTCCTTCTGTTTCCCTAGTGATGAGATTACAGGCATATGCCACCAGACCAAGCTCTTCTTTTTTCTCTATTAAAAAAAAAAATCCTCTGCTAGATGGGGGCTTTCCAAAGAGACCCAAAACCTTATACAACCAACCCTAAAACTCATGTTTTGATACCTCCAAATGTTTTTTCCCCTGATCTTGTGTCCCCATTCCTATCAACAAGGCCTAATTAGGAGTCACAGGGCAAAAGCCAAAATGGCAACCATCTAATCTCTTTTTGTCCCTGTTCCCAGCTTCACCTTAGTCCCAGCCTTGAAAATGAGTTCATCTTGGTGTGTACCCAGAGAACAGCATGGCTTTCCCTTGAAATGCCCTGAACGACATTCTCAAGATAGAAGATCAGCTTCTATTAGTCCCATCTTTATGATATTACAAATAGGAAATATGACTGAAATATTATCTATGCACATAGCATAGGCTTGCAGACTATTAAAGAGCTGCCCAGGCTCTGAGATGAGGAAACGAAAGGCTGAAGAGGGTCTCCAGCCTTCAGCTTCTGTTTCTCAAAGGCATCTGCCAACTATGATGTTCCAAGATAGTCAGAGAAACAATGTCTCCACCAACTACATCCAATAAAGGTCTGGCCTGGGAATAGAGCTGTGAGGAAACAATTAATTAAAAAATAAACAGTTGCAGTTAGAGTAGAGCAGCAGCCACTGTTACCAAGAAGACATCCAAACAGCTAATGCACACAAAAGCCACTCAGACTGGGGGCTGGAGAGATGCCTCCTGGTAAGGCCCGCAAAAGGGATCGCAGACAGAAGGCCCCGGGAGGTGTGATTTATAGCATTCCAGCTCCAGCTAATCTCCAAGCTTCTCTTGGGGTGCTTACACACGAGTCTTCATTAATTCCTACTGCAGTCAATCAACAAAGGAATTAGTACCCTGAAGACTTTTAGGATTCACAGTGTTCTTTTTATTCGGCCTGGAAAACACTAAGACAGCAAATTCCTCCTCAGTGCCCAGCCCAAGGCTCGGGGCCATCACTCCAGATCTGACCCTTCTACACCTTCAACCCTGTTGTGTTTGTACAGCTCATGTGCTGCCTAGAAACCTCTGGGTGTTGGCAGCTGCTCTTTGACACCAGGTCCCATCCTGCCAGAGAGGCAGGTTCCATGCCTTGCCTTCCGTTTCTTCCTTATTTTCATGCCTTTCACACCGCTGTCTCCTCAGCATAGTCCCTTGAATAATATTGATTGCTCAGAACCATCTGCTTCCAGATGGATAGCAGTAAGTGTTTTCCATCTTAGCCTCCTGAGATGATAAGGTGGGCAGGAAATGAAGCATGGCTTCGTCTTTTCTTTTTATTTACTTATTTTCTGAGTCAGAATCTCACATGGAACAGATCGGCCTTGGACCATCTATGCAGCTGAAGATGACCTTGAACTCCCGGTCCTCCCGAGTGCTGGGAGTAGTACCCTGCACTCAGCTCTTTGATTTTTGCATTTTCATAAAGGGTCTCACTCTGTGGGCAAAGCTGGCCCAGAAGTAATTACCTAGCCCAGGCTAGCTGGAGCTCGCTGCAGACCCCTGCCATAGCCTCCTGAATTCAGGGTTACAGATGAGAGCCACTAGGCCTGGCTTGCTTTAGTTGTTTTAATAGAACACACACGTCAAGTTTGAATTGTTCAAGGATTCATTACCTAAGAGCATCACTGAGTAGGGTGGTTTGTGTGAACTTGACATGCACCCCAGCATGGTTCCTGTTTTAGGTTCTAGACTTTACAGAAAGGAGTCTTGGGACCTCCTGGAAGCTCCAGCCATTTAGTATTGCAGGAAATAACTACTGTCCAAGCCGTGTTTTTAATTTATTTGTACAAAGAAGTCTTTCCTGAAGGCTTCCTCGGTTGTACATTCTTTTATTAAAAGTTTGGCTCACGGGTTCCAAACCTGGGAGCTGAAACATCCTTCTGATAATATTTTTACAAAAACAGTCTGAGGGCGAAAGCCAAAAACCCTCCTTCCCTCCCTGCGCATTTGCAGCTCAGGTCCTACTGGCTTTTATTCATTAACTTCTTGGTGAACACTCAAGAGCCAGGTACAGGTAAGGGCAAGAAAGTTCTAGTCTAGAATAGCATAGGTGGAGGTCTGCTCCTTCTCCAGACTATTGCCAGGAGCTGAGGTGAGGGGACCAATGCCTATATACTTAGCATCCTGCCAGCCATGAGGAAAGCAAACAAGCCCACCCTTGGGGACCAGAGCCATCCACCCCCTTCTCCATCACTCTTGATGGTTTTCATATGGCTATAGTGTGACAGGCCATGGCTCTGTCAGATGTGAGTTGGCATGGTGAGAAAGGCCTTAGGGATGCTTTGCAGACTACACTCCCTCCAAAGCCAGAATCAAAGGGAAACTGGGAAATTCTGTCACATGTAAAATGTTGCATCCTGGTTTTTCTTCCTTCGTTTTCCGACTAACCCAAAACTTTGACGCCTTTGTTTACCTTCTGTTTATTCCTTTGTTTACTTGACAGTGGTGGGGATCAAAACCAGGATCTTAGCCTACTAAGCACATGCTCCTTTGTGATGAGCTGTATCATTAGCCCTGTCACTGTTACTGAATAAAAGGGAAACGAAATAAAAAGTCACTAACTGTGGGAAGAGAGAAACAAGGAAATCGGGTTCTCAGAATGAACACAAGGTAGGCTGGGGGTGTGGCCCAGATGGTAGAGTGAGTGCCTAGACCACAGAAGTCCTGGGGTTCAATGTCCAGAAGAGTATGAACAAGGCGTGGAGATCCGAGCTTGTGATCTCAGCACACGTGGGAGGAAGAGGCGGGAAGATCAGAAGCTGAAGGACATTCTCAGCTACATCGTGAGTTTGAGGCCAAGAGGCGTGAAGAGGCGTGAAGTTCTGAATCAAAACAAAAAATGGAATGAAACAAAACTCAGATAATAGCCATGCTAGGGTGATAGGAGTATTCTAAAAAGCAAGAGGACAGTCGCTGGGTGGTGGTGGCTCATGACTTTAATCCCAGCACTTGGGAGGCAGAGGCAGGTGGATCTCTGGGAGTTCAAGGCCAGTCTGGTTTACAAATCTAGTTCCAGGACAGCCAGAGCTGTCACACAGAGAAACCCTGTCTCTCCCCCCCCCCCCAAAAAAAAAACCCACACAAGAGGACGGCCAGCTTGTATTCAGCTTCTCTGTGAATCTGGGTAGAGGAGACTCAGGAGCCTTTGGGCATGGTACTACATAATATCAGTCAAAATAAATGCATGAGACGCTACCATTCAGAGGCCACCCTTACCTGCACAGAAAATCAGTTAAGGCACCTGTTCTTAGCATTTGCCGCAAGGAAACACAGCACAAGGTCGCCAAGGGGAGCTCTGGGGTGAGATCAAGCAGATGGATATGCTACTCCATCACTTTTAGCTCTATGACTTAGAGCCCAGTACTTGGCCTTCCCAAGGCTTTGGGTGTTTTGTTTTGTTTTTCCATTTGTACAAAGTGGGACAAATACCAATGATTTTGTGTATGTGTGTGTGTGTGTTTCTGTGTGTACTGGGCATTGAATCTAAGACTTCATGTGCCCTATGCAAGCACTCTACCTCTGAACTACATCCTCAGACCTTTTTGTATTTTTACTGAGACAGGGTCTCACTATTTAACTAGGCAGGACTTGAACTTGCTCTGTACCTCAGGCTGCTCTTGAACATGAGCCCCTCCGGTCCCCACCTCCCACATCTCTGGGACTGATGTAAGCACCATCAGGCTGGGTATCATGGGATTATTGGGAAACATCATTACACACATTCACGGCCTTTGTTCATTTCACTGGCCTGTGGCAGGTACACATTTGAAAAAATATTAACAAATAGGCTTTATGTGTCACAATATATATATATACATATACATATATACACACACATATACAAACTATACACACACACACACACATATGGACTGCTGGGAATTTTCAAGGCTTTTAAAGAAGGCAACTTTTTAATATAAAAATAAACTGGCATGCACGGGCTCTTTAAAAAAATGGCATTGCTCAGCGTTGTATCCTGGTGTTCCCCAACTTTTCTTTGCAAGTTAGAAACAGTCATAAAAGTCAAACACGACTGTACCCTCAACACTAACACGTCTCCCCCACATCTGTTTTTATACATCCCCTGGCATCTATTTAGTCTCTCTGCGAATAGCTTCCTTAATTATATGAAATTAGCCATTTACTATGTAGCAGGAGAGAGCAGTCAGGCATTCCGGCGCTGGGGAAGTGTTCTGGAAGGCCTGGGATCAGAAACAGGAAATGCCACAGTCGAGTAATGAGAGCCTGGCCCACTGTGAGTGGCTCTTGTGTGGCGTACACTGGGTTTCCACATCCAGGGAGGCTGGACAAGCAGGGTGTGTCTTCCTCACAGACACAATGAATTGCTCCCAATTCTACAGAACCCTGAAAAATGTTTGGAGCAGCCCCCGCAGACAGTACACCCCCACACCCCCACATAAACACTCCTTCCCCAAATGGCAGCATGGTTTACGTTTAGAGCAGCCCCAGTAGACAGGACATACCCCCCCCCACATCCCTTCCCCAAATGGTAGATCCCGTGGACAGGAGACACCCCCCCCATGGCAGTGTGGTTTAGTTCATCATGAAAGGCTCACTGCAAAATATCCCGATGTTACTTTGTTCCAACAATGGAGCAAAACCCGGCTTCCTGTCTGTTGTTTTCACTTAGTATTTATGACATAGAAGGCTCTTGTGATGTATAAGTGTGTGCAGAAGGCCAGATGGAGTTTCTGAGGCACAAGGGACAAGATGACAGGGAAGCCCACTTCCCATCTGAGGTGCCGAGGGGTAATTTACTCTCCTAGCACTATAGCATGGTGCATTAAAAAAAAAAAAAAAAAAAAAAAAAAAAAAAGGAGCCACCCGCCTAGCATTTCCCCAGGAAAGAAACAAAAACTTACATCTTCTTCATGGAGACCCACCCACAAACTAGAATTAAAAAAAAAATCTATTCAGACTCGCTTGTAGTGGTGCATGCTTGTAATCCTAGCACTGGAGAGGCCGAGGCAGGAGGATTGCCTTTAGTGCAAGGCCAGCCTAAGCTACATAGTTGAGGCCAGCCAGGGCTACAGTGCAAGACCACATCTCGAAAGATAAAACCAACCCAGTCTGGCTGAGGGGTGTGTCTCAAGTCATGGGGGACTTGTGCGGAATATGAAAAACTTTGGATTTGATCCCCAACATGGAAAATGAATGAAAGAAAACCAGAGCACGGCCCATGGATGACAGCTTAGAAAAGGGACCTGTGTTAATAGAGTGGCTTCTTTAAAGTAAAAGTGATTCTGAAGGGAAAGCCAGACATCGGAAGACAGACACAGACTACAACTTGTGAATTCAGGCAGGTGCCTCAGGAGAGTCCTTAACTTGTATTGATGGAACAAGGAGGACATTTTTCTTTCTTTTTCTTCTACGATTTATTTATTTTACGTATATGGTGCTCTATCTACACACAGAGTCGACAAGCCAGAAGAGGAGAGCATCAGTTCTCATTGTAGATGGTTGTGAGCCACCATGTGGTTATCTTGGAATTGAACTCAGGGCCTCTCGAAGAGCTGCCAATGTTCTTAACCACTGAGCCATCTCTCTAGCCGCCAGGGAGGACAATTTTTCTAAATACTTGAACATAGGCTTAAGCATGAGGATGGGGAGAGGGGGGAGGGAGAGAGAGAGAGAGAGAGAGAGAGAGGCATTCAGAAAGAAAAAGACATGTAGAGCAGGGCTGTGGGCTTCTCAGGGAAAAGTAGCAGTAAGGGAGACATGCCCGAGTGTGGGCACTAGCTTCTCAGTGGAGGGTAGCCTGGTCTTTGAAAATACAATAGCCCTTTCGTGAATCTTACCATGGAGATATTCCAGTATAAATAAGGGAAATAAAAAACTTAAAAAAAAAAATACATTGCCCAGCATCTGCTCAAAGTCTATCACCATCTAAAAGGTATTAACAGAAATAGAGGAGGAGTCAGTGTCCTGGCATAGCACAGATTTCATAGGTCAGTCTACATGTGTCAACCGATTTATAGTAGGTATTATAAAATAAGCACAATTATTCTGTTGCTACAAGTTCAAAGCCTCTGAGTTTTAAAAGGAGTTCAAGAAGACTCGGGCAAAGCTCCAAGCTTTGTGAGCCTTCCTGTGTTTCAGAGTCATCGTCTTGAGATGTTGTCTGCATCCTGACTGCCACCAGTAACTAGGTGCATTGATTGGTGGTTGGTAAATGCCTAGTGCTCACCCCAGGAATTTGTTTTCTCCGAGATGTCCTGAGCCCTAGTCGGCACTAAGGAGATGGGACACAGCCGATAAAGCTAAATATCAACACAAACTTAAGGTAACCCAAGTTGCCAGTCAAAAGCATGATTTCAACTCCTCTATCACGTATTTAAAGGAATGTACTACCCATCCTTGGGAAATGCCGGCATCAGGAAGCTGGGCTTGAGTGGAACTTTGCAGTACCAGGCTACCTGCCACAAACACGCTAAGCCCCTGCGGCCGTGTGTCAGGCGGCACCAGAGAGAGATTCTGTGGCTCCAAGGCAGTCTCTGCCCACACAGCCACTGAGAAGGCTCCCGTGGCCCTCGCAACTGTCCCACCCTTCAAAGGGAAGGATGAGGCACCAGCACTAAAGCCAGGTTCAAAGTCTAGGTCCCTGTCCCCAGAGAAGGTTAGGGATGGAGGAGAAACCTGAGCATGTCCTCATGGGGATCATAATCCAATTAAAAAGATAAGAGACCCTGTGAGCGTGCCAAGCTGCTGAGCGGTAGGCGGCTGTGTGCCAAAGCACGAGACATGGCTGTGAAGAGGGCAACCTCAAGGTGTAAAGGAAACAGCAGGAGAGGAGAGGAGGAGGGTGTGGGAGGAGAAAGGACTGGAGCAGAGGTCATGCTAGAATTGCTGTGGCCTGTAGGTCACATGGGAGACAGACATACCACCCCCACCCCCACGCCCTATCCCGCGTGCGCAAACACACACACACACACACACACACACACACACACACACACACACACACACACACGTTCATGCTCTAGACATCCAGAGCACCAAAGGTTCCTGGAAAAAAGACAAAAAGACAAACACAGGAGCCGTGCTAGATGAGAAAGGGAAGTAGAAGTCGGTTGGGGACAGGGCCCAGAACCATGGTCAGCATCTGGGTCCCTGGGTCTTCTCAAGCTTGCTTGACATCTAGGATATGGAAGATGATATTTCTATTTACTTTTTTTTTTAATCTCACCTTTTAGAGCTTCTACCTCTCGCATCTTAAATGAGCCCACTAGTGTAACAGTAAGTGCACCTGACACGTAAGCAATCTAAAACGGGAAAAGTTTAAAATTGGACATGCTGGCTCACATATGTGATCCCAGCCATGCTAAGACAAGAGGGCGGCCGCAAGTTCAAGGACAGCCTGAGCTACACACAGGGAAATGCAAGGGCATGTGTTTACTCTCTAGACTTGTGCGGTGTAAATCACGAGGCTGGCTCTGATAATGAGGCAATAAACCAGCCACTGCCTGAGCCCTGACCCCTCAGCAGGCCTGGGAAAAAGGTTTTATCCTGGATCCTCTGGCAGCTGCTAACATAATGAGGAAGTAATAGAATGGGCCATCCGGGAAGGAAGTCTGAAAGCTTTGCGAATTCACTTTCTTATCCAAACACAACAACAAAACCCCAGAAGCTAGACTGTGGGCACAGGCTGTGAAATTCCACACAAGCTGAACCCTCCCGATGTGAGAACTTTCACAGTGAATTTATATCTGTGGCGAATCATGCAGGAAATCAGGGCAATTCCCAAGAGTAGGGAAAAGCAACGCTGAAATCAATTGTTTCTTTTCTTTCTTTCTTTTCATCTGGTACTTGGAGGAGAACCTAGGGTTTGGGGGCATGCTGGGAAACACCTATTACACCAGCCAGCTGGGATGTTTTTAAAGAAAGCCGTTCCCAGCTGAGACGGGACTTCAGCCGGCAGAAGCAGGCCTATAGAAGGAAGCCTGAAGCGCTCCCTCCCTGCAGACTAGCCTCGGGAGGAGGCAGGAGGCAGCTGTGAAAAGGAACAAGGGAGTAAAGGCGCCTATAATCCCAAAGAGTTCTCACAGCTCCAGCTACTGAGAGACTGGTCCACAGGATAGACATTTTAACGATGGCCCAGACTTCTGGATAGGCGGGCCTTTTACCTCCAAAGTATCTCAGCGCCTTGAAGAAAGCAGCCAAGTGAGGTGATTCCAGCTGCCATGGAGCACACAGAGTCAGACTGGGGGGATGAGGGGGACAACACGGCCCAGGCTTGAGCGAGCAATGAGTATTTCTGGAGCTCCCCAGGCTGGTCTCAGTGTTGTAGCTCTCTCTCTCTCTCTCTCTCTCTCTCTCTCTCTCTCTCTCTCTGCAGAATGGCCATATTCAGGCAGGCATCCCCCACTGCCTGCAGAGGTTGCTACACAGAGAAGTCTCTGGGTCCCCTAGGCACAGATGGGGCACTCAGTCCTGGGAGTGGGCACACTTTGGGGCTGCCATGACCACGTCTCTTCCTCTCTGCATGCTTGTGTTGAGGGCCACTAGTCAGTGGAGCGAGGAACACAGACTAACGTGTCATAGGTAGGAGGAGATGGGGGCACAGAGGCATGTGAACCACACATCTGGTCATCCTGGAGAAAGAGGGGATCTCTGCCACCAGAGTCACGCAGCATGGGCACCGCAGAGGTGCAGGACTGGGTAGGTTTCTCCCCGACACAGTAAACCAGGTCAATTCGAATTAAAAAGTAAAAGATCAGCACTCCTGGGTGACCGTCCAACCCCCAGAGATAAGGGCAGGGGAAGAGGGTAGGAAAAAAAAATCACATGGCCCTCCAAAAGTGGGGGGGGGCTTAAATACCCTGGAGGTGGGGGGAATAGAGGGACCTGCTGGGTTTGTGCCCTCTTATAATGCTTTGGGCAGGGATTGGGAAGCGGGCAGCCTCAGAGGAGGGGTCACCGATTGGCAGGGTTTTCTGAGAGAAAGAACTGGGCTGAGCTGGAGATTCCAGCTGAACAGGGACCCTGGAGGAATTTATACTACAGCGGTGCTTTGGGAGGCTCCCAGAGGACAGCAAGCATACAAGGAGTAGTGTCTTCCTGGCCTGGTGATTCTATCGCAGGTCCCTATAGCACAATAGAATATTATACTTGCACGCCATTCCTTCAGCAGATAAACTTCTAAAAGAGTCCCAGAAGCTACACATCATTACTGGAAAAGTTATGTGTCTCCAGTCCTCAAGGTTTAAAGTGTATGGTTTTTGAGCAGCAAACACTTTCCTGTGTCGAACTCTAATCACTGATAAACAACACACGGCACAGGTGTGTATTACCATGATCCTGACACAGACCTCAGAGCTTCACACCCAATTCTCTACATACCCCAAACCATGACTGTCAGCATCTACATCACCCCCATTTCAAAACGAGGACTGTAGCCCGGGAAGAGATGATGTCCAAGGCCACTGTCACTAAACTACAGTTGGGGTTTGAATCTACAAAGGGAATCGCTACATTGATACAGACCTTCGATCCCAGCCTTGCCACTCTGAGTGTTTTCCGCATGCATGTCAACTTCAGAGCTGGAAGGAGTTAGGAGGTGAGGTAGTTTGAATGCAGTTGGCCCCCATAAGCTCACTATTAGGAGGTGTGGCTTTGTTAGCATAAGTATGCCCTTGTTGGAGGAACTACGTCACTGTGGAGGTGGGTTTTGAGGTCTCATATATGCTCAAACCATGCCCAGTGTCTCAGACTACTTCCTGTTGCCTATGGAATCAAGATGAAGCTCCTTCTCCACCCTCAACTCCTTCAGCACCATGTCTGTCTGCCTGGATGCCACTATGCCCCACCATGAGGATAATGGACTAAACCTCTGGAACTGTAAACCAAACAGTTAAAAGTGTTCCTTTATAAGAGTTGCTGTGGTCATGGTGTCTCTACACGGCAACAGAAACCCTAAGACAGTAGATTTTATGCTTTATACATAAAATGTGGCCCGCCTGGTGTACCCCCAGCTGATGGTACTGTTTGGGGAGATGGGGTCTAGCTGGAGGAGGTAGATCACAAAAGGGGTCAGATTGGAGAGTAATAGCCTGGCCTCACTTATGGTCTACCTGCTTCTATTTCCTGTTCTGACGAGGTGGTGGGTGAGAAACCCCACAGCACACTCTCACACCCATGAAGTCATCTGCTACCATGCCTTCCCCAACGGTATGGACTATCCCCTGAAGACATGAGCCAAAATAAACCTCCCTTCCTTTAAATTCTTATGCCAGACATCTGGTCACAGTGGTGAGAAAAAGAATCCTACAGTGGGCCAGATGAAGGTGTGGCTCTGGCCCTCCCCTCAGGCCAGCCTTCTCACTAAGGGCTCTTAAAGGCAAATAGGAATCACTACTGACCTCCAACTGCAGACAGGCTGCTGAAGGTGAACAACATCACATCCACATCCTCCTGGAGGCATAGATGCTCTGGATCCTTCTATCCTGAAAGAAAGCAACAAACAGACTCATTAAATTAATAATAGTGAACTATCTCAATTCACACGGCATTAAATGAAACACTCACATTTCATGGGCAAGGTGAAGTACAATTCAGAATGAAAGTCTGTGATGATACCTACAAAAGTTCTCTATTTGAGGTTTCTCCTACTCAGGTAAACAGAAAGTATCCCTTTCAATGGCAGTGGTGGTAGAAATGGTTACAATGTGTCCTTCATACACAATGGTAGTGAGAAATGGTTACAGTATATTCTTCCTAATCAGCTGTGAGAAATGGTTACAATGTATCTTTCCTATTCAGTGGTGAGAAATGGTTACAGTGTATCTTACCTAATCAGTGGTGAGAAATGGTTACAGTGTATCTTTCCTAATCAGCAGTGAGAAATGGTTACAATGTATCTTTCCTATTCAGTGGTGAGAAGTAGTTACAGTGTATCTTTCCTAATCAGTGGTGAGCAATGGTTACAGTGTATCCTTCCAGTGCAATGGTGGTGGGAAATGGTTATAATGTATCTTTCCTATACTCTAGTAGTGAGAAACAGCCATGGAAAACCAAGGTTGACAATGGGAACCTGAGGAAACTATTGTTGGGATGTGCTCTGGTGAACGTAAAATGAAGGACACCCCAAGTCTCTCCTTGGAAGTTCAGAATTTTGTGCAGGACACTCCTTGGTATACCAGCCAGTTTTCAGTCAATTCCAAAGTTCGGTTACCAGAGTTCTTCCTGTGAAATGGTAAATAACTGTACCTTTACAAGGCTTTTGATCTAGAAAATTTCTGAGATTCATGTTGATTTAAAACTTATTTAATAATCTCTCTAAATATGGAAGTGATTTTCTAATAATAAGCCCAAGTCTCTGTATTTCCTAGAAAAATGAGCCCTTCAGGGTTTAATAAAAAGGTCCCCCAGGGCAGTCCCATCTTTTCAGACAAAGGTTGACATGTCCCCAAAGAGCAATTTGCTTCCTGCCACCTCAGAAAGTCTTAGCGCTTGAGCTGGTTGGGGCTTTGGCCTAATAGAGTCCATCCCTCTCAGAGGCGCTGCACTGCGGGGCCAGTCAATTAGAGATCTGGCTGGAAGAAACCAGAGGAGATGTATAGCGCACAAGCATCTGCGGGTGCCAGGCTCCAGGCTCTCTATTTCAAACACGAGACCTCACACACTGCTCTCAGTCTCCCATGAAGTGTGCACAGCATGTCTCCATTTTACACATAAAATCACAAAGGACCAGAGAAGCTGTGCTCTTTGGCTCAGCTCTTCTCTCTGAGCATGTGCAGTCAGAAAATGTGCTAATTGTCCCTTTGTGTACATAGCACCTACTCGGTCCCTGCAGTGAGCTCACAATGTAATGTGGGCCGGGGAGTGGAATTAGGTAACTTAAATAGAACTCTACTGTTCAATCTCCAGTTTCTGACATTTAAAAAGGACATGGTACTTTTTAAACTGGATCTTTTTTTTTTTCCCTTCCCCTCAGTACTGCAGACTGTGCATGTAAGGCAAGTGTTCTACCACTGAACTATGACCCCAGCCCTATTTTTACTTTTCATTTTGAGACAGGGTCTCGCTAAATTGCCCAGGGTGGCTTTGAACAAACTCTGTAATTCAAGGAGGGCTTTGAACTTGAAATCCTCCTGCCTCAGCTTCCCCAAATGAGATTTAGGCCTTCTCCACCAAAACCAGATGAGGTGTGCAATGCCATGATACTGTTAGCTTAGTGTTTTAGAGGCCAAGGCAGGAGGATTCCAAGTTCCATTAGAAAACAGCCCAAATGAAGTAACAGCAAGGAAACTTATGGAAATTTCTCTGTTATTTACCAGCCTGTATATACTGCTATGCAGTATAAAATATATTCATAGGTCATGATGGAAAACGCGCGAAGGCTGCTGAGTTTAATACAAAATGGCCACCGATTTCCTAGAGGTTCATATAAAACGGTGAGTGCAGAGGAACCAGTGTCTGTCTGAAGCAGCATGGAGATCCACAATAAGCTGGCTACAGCTTGTTCCTCACCAAGGTTGAGATGCTCAGGGCTGAGAAGCACTCTTAATAAATTGCAGGGCTAGGACATTGTTCTGGCTGGTTCTATGTCAACTTGACACAAGCTATAGTCACCAGAGAGGAGGGGTCCCCAATTGGGAAAATGCCTCTATAATATCAGCCTACATTAAACGAGCATTTTCTTGATTAGGGATTAATGAGGGAGGGCCTAGCCCAATGTGGGTGGGTACCATTATGTGTTGATGGCCCTGGGGTCTATAAAAAAGCAGACTGAGCAAGCCAAGAGAAGCAAGCCAGTAAGCAGCAACCCTTCATGGCCTCTGCCTCAGCCCCTGCCTCCAGGTTCCTGACGTGTTTGAGCTGCTGCCCTGACTTTCTTTGATGAGGATTCATCACAGCAATAGTAACCCTAACTAAGACAGACTCCTCCCACAAGAGTTGGGGTTCCCCTTTTCCTTCAACCTGCTCTTCCAGGAGACCTGAGTTCAACCCAGCATCCACATCACACAGCTAATAACTGCCCTATAACTAACTCCAGAGGGATTTGACACCTCTAACCTCAAGTGTCACCTACACTCATGTGCATGTACACACACACACACACACACACACACATACACGCATAATTAAAAATAAAAGGAAGTATTAAAAGAAATTTAGTAATTTCATCAATTTAGTAAAAAAAAGTATTTTATGAACCAAAAGGAGTCTAAGTCTATAACCACCATTTTAAGGATTACTGTCTATTATTATTTATATTAATAAATTATGTGAATTTTGAAAGCACTGGTTCCCATGAAAGAGGAACCTGCACTTGATGTTTTTTGAGCTTATAATTTTCACACATCTTTAGTCTTTATTCATTCATTTGCCAACTGATTTGTAGAGCCACATTATATTGCAGACTAGCCTCAACCTTGGAGCCCCCCCAACCTCCCTCAACCCCCCCCCCACTCCCCCAACCCCTGCCACCCTACCCCCACCTTAGCCTCCAAAGTGCTGGGATTACAGGTGTGACCGTACCACATCTGGACCACACTATAATTATTTTTAGGCCAAGGGTCCTGGTTTGGCAATACAGCAGAGAGTTACATATACAGTTGACCTCCATAGCCAAAGTGCACGTGGACTTGGGTTAGTAGATTGCTCATATCATCTTCATCTTAGCGGAGAAGAGACATGAGAAGGGGATTCATGACCCACCTAGATCTCAGAACAGGTCTCGGTTCTCCAAAACCTAAACTTGCTCATGAGCTCATGAGAGTTCTGCTGTTTCTTCTAGATTGACAGGCTGTTTTCTGTTCTTTGTAAGAGGTAACACGGAAGATGATGCCAGTGTTTCTTATAAGCATGCATGTCACAAAATCAAAGGTCTCCCCGGACTGGAGGTCTTTTCTGAGGGCCAGCAAGTCTCACCCCTCACTGTCAGTCTAGACTCAAAAGGAATTCATCTGCTCCTTTACAGTTTAAGGGTGTTTAGGTCTCGCTGTTTCGCTTGAGATTAGGTGATAAACTCTGTTAGTGTAAGTCTCAAAAGTAGGACTGAAGAGATGACTCAGCAGTTCAGAGCACTGGCTGCTCTTCAGAGGACCTGGTTCAGTTCCCAGCACCCACGTGGCAATTAACAACTATCTATAACTCCAGTCCCAGAAGAGCTGATTTGATCATCTGGCCTCCACAGGCACTGTACGCTCATGGTCCATAGACACACACACACAGGCAAAACACTCATGCATGTAAGCTATAAATAAGTAAATAAAGATTGTTCGAGAATCTCAAAATTGTGGATAGCATATGTGACATAGTAACTAAAATAAAAACAGTAAGATTACATTAAATGAAAGAAAACATGAGTCTATTGGTTGGTAGGATGTAACCAAATACTTCTCTAAGTTTACCTACAGGCTGTTCAACAGGAAATAGAAAAGCGTAAAAAGACATTTGCAGGAATAAAATGAACAGAAGAGTGAGCTCTGTGTTTTCTGGATCTTTCTTTACTTTGGCGTTGAGGACTCAGTCTCGGCCCTCAAACTTGCTGAATGCTACTTGACAACTTAGCTACACCCTCAGCCCCAATAGGAATTTTGCAGTGGGTAAGGTTAAGTTTTGGAAGGCAGCAATGCACACTGGGGTGCTAAGGCCGCTAAGGGGGAAACAGGGAATTGGGGGCCACAGGAAGAGAGAAAATGGGTGGCTGGGGAGTGCTTGGGGGTGGGGAACTGGGTTAGGGTTAGGGTTGGACTGGAGAGTGCACTCTTGTTGGCTTGACTGGTGTTTGTCTATCATGATGCATCGCAAACATACACTGTGGGCTTTCCTCTTAAACGAAAGGGATCTACAAGAGGGTGTCATTGGTTTCAAATAAGGAACCAGCAATATGGGGATGGGTCGCTTGCTATTTCCAGACCTGCTAGGACCAACTAAATTAAATGAGCTCTTTCCCTTCATTTGGCAAGAGATGGGCTACGTGGCCAGGGGTGTGGTCATTGTGAGCTCTGTTACCCTAGCAGGAGCCGCTCTTCCTCCTTCAGCAGGTGCACGGCTTAGATAGCAGGGGTGTGTAATGTACTGTTCCAAGAGACAGCCGCCCTATAGCTTAGGGACTAAAAGTCTGGTGTTTAAATGTTTTTAGTTTTCTTGCTTGTGTGTGCTTGTGTGTGTGTGTGTGTGTGTGCCCATGTATGGCATGTGTGGGGGAGGGGTGAATGTATGTATACCCTGCATTTCCTCAAGTGTAGATAATGAGATGTCTTCCTCCATCCCTGCCGTCTTTTATTTTTGAGACAGAGTCTCTCAAAGACTGGAGAGCGTGCTGGTTTGGCTGGACTCGCTGGCCAGCCAGCCTCTGCCTGTCTCTGTTTCCCCAGTACTAGGGTTACAGGCACATTGTGGGGGTGCTCTGGCTTTTTGTGTGGGTGCTGGGGACCCAAACTGAGGTCCTCATCCTTGTGCAGCCAGTGTGTACCCACTGAGCCCTTTCCCCAGCCCTGTTCTTAGGTTCTGCTCTAGTTCAGAGCCGTTCAGAATTTCTTCTTCCAGCAGAAACGGCTGAGAGAGACCCCAGGTAAACTCTTCCAATCGCAGGCCAACTCGCAACTGCTTGCTGGACATGGCCCCTGTGCGCCCAACCCCCGATAGCCATGGCCTCCCAGTACCTCCTGGCCAGACTCCAGGGTGAGAAAAGCAAGCCCACAGCCAAGGCAGAACCTGGCTATGCAACTCCAGCTCTCCAGAGTCCAACCTCTCTCCTTCTTCCATCACAGGGTGAAAACCGGCCCTTTCTGTTTATTTTCTCCCAGAGCTCTATAACATAGGAGCACAAAGACAGAGTGCAAAAGCCACAGCCATGTGGACCAAAATGATCTCCAATCACAATAAACACTCCCAAAGAGGGAGGAAGATGGTAAGCGATAGATTTCCTTTCTAACGTTCTTTCAAATAAATGCAGAGCCTTTGGGAGGCAGCCTGACATGTTTCCACTAGACGAAGAGGGTGGAGACAAGCAATGTATTGTGAACTAGCTGCCTGTGCCAGGCCCCATTCCGGCCCAAAGTTTGGCAACTTCGTCCCCGGGGACAAAGGGTCTGGAGCTTGTCTACAAGGCAAAGGCAAAGCTGCTATCCTGAAGTCAACAAGGACTCTTTCCCTTCCCTTAGCCCATGGCAGTGTGACATCCAGGAAGACACTGGGCTCTGACCTATTCTCTAGGGCCTCTTGCATCCTCCAAGCTCTATCTTGGCTTGCTGAGAAATTCCAGGATGGTTTAGGAACCTCAGCCACAGCAGGCTGCAACAGCGAGCAAGCCAAACCTAAATTCTGTGGGCCCCCACATTTTGGAGACCTTTCCCCCGAAGCATGTGAGCAAAATGCAGTATGTGACGGTTGTGAATAAAGGGTTGCTCATTTCTCCATCCACTTTCACAGATCGGTCCATTCTAGTGGCGGGGCCCTTGCGTCTTTTTGCGTCACATGCCATGGGAGATGCAACCTGCTAGCATCACCAACAAAAACCCCTATCGCTGTCAGGAGATGACGTAAAAACACAATTTCTCAAGGGCTCTCGAAGAGAAACACAAGGCCTGTAAACCCGGGACTCGGGGGAGAGGCAGGGGATTCACTGACAGTTCAAAGCCAATAGGAAGTGAGTAGAGTTCAGCCTGAGCCACAGAGTGGGAACCCTTCCCTGAGAGGTGGGCATGGGATGGGGCGGGGAGTTGGGGAGTTGTAGCAGTGGGATATGCCCTCAATCCCAGCTGCTTAGAAGGGCTGAAACAGTGGGAATGACTTGAGTCCAGGAGTTCTAGGCAACCTGGGCAAAAGAGCAAGATCTCATAGGGAGAGAAGAGATGGGGGCAGAAAGAGTTGGGGAGAGGGAGGGAAGAAGGAGGCTGGAGAGATGGTTCAGTGGTTAAAACATGGGCTGCTCATCCAGAGACACCCCCCCATTCAGTTCCCAGCACCTACACTGAGCAGTTCATCAGCACCTTCGTACACACACACACACACACACACCTATACACGTAGTTGATTTATATAAAATACAAAAGAAATCGTAGAAAGAGAATGACGGAGTAGGGAAGGGAGGAGGGAAAGAAAGAAGGAGAAGAAGAAAAGTTTCTGTTATTTTCAACATGAAAAGACACCACCTGGCCCCTCCTAAGCTACGGAACAATCCCACCAGAGGACAACCCTTTCCAAATCTATCGCTCTTCCATCACCAATGCCTTTGTTTGTTACTAAAAGCAACTGCCCAGATGTTGAGCTGCAGGACACAATGAAAAGCCTCAGCAGCTTTAGGAGGTGACCTAGTGATGTGATTAGTGCTGCCCCCTAGAGGTGTGCAGGGCACAACCTGTGAGTCTCCAAGCCTCCTCACTGTTGAGATTATAGGAACATGCTACCATACTAGGCTCCCTTCTCTCTCTCTCTCTCTCTCTCTCTCTCTCTCTCTCTCTCTCTCTCTCTCTCTGTCTCCTTTCTTTATTTCCATAGGTACGCAGGACCTGAAATTTTACCACAAGCATTTTTAGCCACTAAACCATCTCCCCAACCCCAGATTTATCTAGGAAAACATTTGGCTTTATTTTACATGTACGAATGTTTTTGCTTGCAATTATGTGTACCCTATGCATGCCTAAGTGCCCACGGAAGCTAGAACCTCTCCCAGTGAGTCCTTTGGAACTGAAGTTTACAGATGGTTGTGAGCTGTGATGTGGCCTCTAGGAACCAAATTCAGGTCTTCCGGAAGAGCAGCAAGTGTTCTCAGCCCCTTCCCAGTGACCTCTCCGAATTTTTAATATTTATAGATCATTGCCTCATCTCTGAGGCTTAGGGGACTTTCTCTATGTCCCTGTCAAGAGAATGCTTGTTCCTGGGGTACACCCCTATTATGGCAAATACAATCGGTAGTTCATAATTATCTCTTTACATGTCCATAATTCCAAGCACACTGGAGCAGACCCTGTATTCTAATTAGTCACGCCTTCAGCTCCTGCCACATGATCTGGCACGCAAACAGGTTATACCCAAAGCCATCACTGTCTATATATCTCACCCCTGTGAGCCTGTCCCCTTCCTCAGAAGGCAGAAGACGGTTTCTCTAGAATCTGGGTTTGGTGAAAGAGTCTACCTGAGACTTAACTCAGCCTGGGACCAGCATGCTAAGGCCACTAGAACACAGGTGGAAAAGACAAGAATCTGTGCTCTAAATAAGCGGCTTCTTTCTCCTATGTATTCACACCTTTTTAAAGAGGAAGAAGCTAATTTGTATGATCAGGAGAGGTCACTTTTATATATATTTGAACGCATGACTAAACAGTGTATTTTTTAAAAATCCATTTCAAATAAGCGAAGTCGATGCCAGTTTCCTCACTTAGCCCAGACTAGAGAAGCACTTAAGATACGGAAACTGCCCTCAAGAAAATTGTTTTCAGAGCCTACAACCGATAGTTCTGCCATATCCCCCGAAGGGACACACTACAACCCATAGCTACAAAGTGACTGTGCTGGCTAGTCCTATGTCAACTTGACACAAGCTTGAGCATCTGAGGGGAGCGATCCTCAACAGAGAAAATGCCTCCATAGGACTGGGCTGTAGGCAAGCCTGGAGAGCATCTTCTCAATTGGTGATTTGATAAGAGAGGGCCCAGCCATTGTGGGTGGTACCACACTGGCTGATTGTTCTGGCTTCTATAGGAAAGCAAGCTGAGCAAGCCAGTGAGCAGCACCCCTCCATGACCTCTGCATCAGCTCCTTCCCTTTCTGAGATCCTGCCCTGACCTCTTTTGACACAGTGCTATGGAGGTGTAAGCCAAATAAACCCTTTCTTCCCCAACTTGCTTTTAGTCACAATGTTTCATCTCACAGCACTGACTAAGGCGGGGAGTGAAATCGATTGGTGGTTGTTTGCTTAAACAATGCCTGTAAGTCCCTGCGGGGTAAAGAGGCTACCCCAGGATGAATGACCGAAGCCAAAACACAAACTATAGAGAACCCATGCCTGGAGATTGTGGTCTCCACATAAATACTCAGCAGAGAGGAGGATGACTATGGAAGGAGACATTACCACTCCTGCGGCAGCCATCTAGATAGGCCAAGGACTCAAGGGGCAGGCTGCCTATGGTCTCCTTGGCCAAACACCATGGTAGGTAAGAAAAGTTCCCTCGTCAGCAAATGGGATCCTTTGGCTCATCTACCAGGCAATGGGGGGGGGGGTCCCGGGAACACTGGGAGGGAACCCTTGACACTCCAGGGGTTCACTACCGGCTCTACTCCAGTAAAATCACATACTACATGCTTGCCCCTCTCCTGGCAAAGGTCAGAAGGGGCATCAGGGTGGGCTCTGCAGAAGCAGATGCCATCTTATATATGTCCTAAGCTAAATCCATTTTCTCCTCCAGGAGACTGTGTGGGCAGAGCTGGCATTTGGGTCAGCTTTTGTAAAGACTGAAAGCTCCCTTCAGTAAACAAACACTAGGTAATGGGTGGGGTGGGGTGGGGTGGGGGTTGTAGCTTCAGTTCACACAGAGAAAGATGACTTAAGAACCCTTCCAGAGAGTTCTGAAGAAAACTACAGCTTTGCTGTGCTGCTGGGGACACACATTCCCCAGTGATGCTCCCCCAGCCCCCTACGGGACAGGCTTCCCTGTGCTCCAGGCAGAGGAACAGGCATTTCAGATCCTGATGCAGTTGGCTTCCTGTGCCTCTGCTCAAACGGAGTTAGTGGTATCACTTAAGTCTTTATGTGAAGTGGGCCATAGAGAAGCAAGAGCTTGCTCGCCTGATAAAGTCCTAAAGTCCGCTTAGGGGGAAAGACTCAGAGCTCCGCCTCTGCCTATCCATTTCTACAAGTCTTCAAAGCAAATTCGGTCTGACCCGAGCAATTCTGCCTGGCAGAGACACCTGTGCTCCCAAGGACCAAGGTAAGGAGACAGGCATCAGCAAGTGTGGGCTTCTAAAGGCATCTAATCACTGCCCACCTCCAGAGCTCCCTAGTACACACATCTTCCCTGATGTCCCTCCTAACCAAAGCAGGACAACTTATGAAAGGGCTTGTGTCTAACTTCACTCTCCATTTAACTCCCGTGCTTTCTTCCAGCTATCCAATCTGTCTGTAATTAAAATCACATTGCTGCAAACCTTAGCTGGTATGAAAAGTTTTACCAGATGTACACAATTGACTAGCTGTAGCACTTGGCATGCCTGCAATGGTCCCATTAAAGAGGGGCGTCTGATTTGGAGTAGGTTATGAGCTTTGGATCTGTTACGTTTTTTTCACTTACACCACAGCTCTGTGTGTGACACTTAACCCTTTTTCAACAATCACAAGGTTGCGGGCCTGTACTTCAACCAACAAAGAAGACCAGCTACATGCCATCAGAAACTAAGTTGGATGGATAGCTCAGTGGTTAGGAACCTGATTGCCTTTCTGGAGGATGTGGGCTTGGTTCCCAGCACCTTCATGGCAGCTCGTGATCATCTGTAACATCAGCTCCAAGAGATCCAGCGCCCTCTTCTGTCTTCTGAAGGCACCAAGCATACATACAGGCAAAACATGCATATACATAAAATAAGATACAAAATTAAAAAAAAAAACACACAACCATTTCTGGGGCTGGAAAGGTGGGTGAGGCAATAAAATGTATGTCGTTTAAGCACAAAGAGCTGAATTAAACATCCAGAACCCATATTTTCCTTTCCTTTTCTTTTTTTTAAATCTCGGTGTGTTAGTTCACATTTACAATCCCTCCACTGAGGCTTACTTGACCAGCCTAAGCTGCAGGCCGGTGAGGAACCTGAAGAAAACCAAAACAAAATACAAGCAAAATACAAACCACACACACACACACACTCTCTCTCACACACACACACACACCCACACCCACACACTCACACACACTCACACACACACACACCCCAAACGAAACAAAAAGTCTACTCACACACTCACACACTCACACACTCACACACACACACACACTCACACAGACCCACACACTCACACACACACACACCCCAAACGAAACAAAAAGTCTAGACAACACCTGAAGAACAATATACACACTTGTACACACACTGGTGTATGCACTGACACACTGACACACAGATGTACGCGCACACGCACGCGTGCACACATACTCAAAACTATATATGACTGTTTGAGGAAAATTGAGAAATTTTCCGTCTTCTGAACTCAAATCAGGCCTCTTTGTCTACAAGGGCCGATGCTATCGGAGCCTCCAATGATGTGGGCTCGGGATGGAGAAAAGGCAGATAGCAGTTTCCACACACGAAAACCAACCGGCACTCCAGAGATAGAGGGAGGTGACTTTAAAAGAGAGGAAGTCCTGTACTACTATAGATA
The DNA here is from genome assembly GCF_943737965.1 of Phodopus roborovskii. Taxonomy (NCBI): domain Eukaryota; kingdom Metazoa; phylum Chordata; class Mammalia; order Rodentia; family Cricetidae; genus Phodopus; species Phodopus roborovskii. Next base: position 9,300,011 of record NW_026126611.1, read on the forward strand.
ATAAGATTTGAAACTGGTGTTCCCAGAGGGAGCAGATGAAATATGAACAGATTCAAGGGGTGAGCTGAAGGCATGCTGACAAAACCCACTTTTGAGGTACATTCCTGACTTCTGAGGCTGTTATCAGAGAGGGAGGGTAGGTCCCCACCTTATCACCCTCCCCTACACACCCACACTGGGGCTACTACTCTACAAGCAAAATGAGCAGACCACCTAAGGGCATCATAACAATAATAATTAATAATAATAATAATAATAATAGGCTGAGGTGACCCTTGGCACTCTCTGGACCACAACAGTCATATTTGATACAATTTGTAGATAATATAGCGACACAGTTACAATTTTGCTTTAAAGGCATTCTTAAATACAGACTTCAGAACTGGCTGACCGGCTCTCCCAGCATGTGACAGCAAGAAACATATGTTCTTAATCTGTGGGTTTAAATTGTTTAAGGATTACATCAATGAGCCTTCTCAGAAGAAAAATCAGGCCACCAACCCCAGACATAAGAGCGTAAGAGCAGCGATGGGTAATCTGACTTTTCGAGCTTCATGTCCGACAACAAATCAGTTGTTAAAATTCTTTCTTAAATGGGCTTCCATCCGGAGCCAAAGAAGTAAGAAACACAGGCACCCTGGGAACCACAAAGGCCTAGCTTCTTGCTAGAGGTGTGTACTGGAGTGAAGCCCCAAGGTCCCCACTACCTCAAGAGAAGTCAGCCAGAGAGGACTGTCCTGACATCAGTAAGAGGAAACTCCCAAATGAGCCACTCAGAACTCAGTGACAGGCCACGGAACATCTCTGGGCTGGGGGTGTGGCTCACCTGACAGTACCTGTCTAGCATGCCTGCGTCTGGGGACCCCCAGCACTGCACAAACAGGCATGCTGGTACACACCTAGAATTTCAGCAATTGGGAGGTTTAGGCAATGGGATTAGACGTTCAAGATCATCTTTGGCTATATAGCAAGTCTGAGACCAGCCTGGGCTGCTTGAGACGGTCTGAAACAAGCAAAACACCATAAAATGCTAAGTAAGACTAAAGCATGCATTCTTTATAAAATGCTAAGTGAGACTAAAGCACGCATTCTTTAACAGAGGAAGTTTACAGTGTCACTTAGTGACAGAAGACTGTTGGCTTAGTGTGGGGGAGGCTCTGATTTCTATACTTAGCGCTCGCGCGCCCCCCAAAAGGGGAAGGTAGCACGACAGAATTGAAGTAATTTTGGAGGCACATAATGAGTTGTGAAAATCATGATAGCTCATGGGTAAATTGAAAATAAAAATGGATGACGGAAGATGCTACCGTAGGAATAACCAGCTGGACCAAAGGGAAAGATGAGGTTATACACAAATTGGGAAGAAGTGGTCCAGGCTGTCACTAGAACGATGGTCATTGCCTGCGTGGTCATCCTCAAAGCCCATCCATCACCTGTCCAGTACTGTTCTTACACAATGTTCTCACCTGAACAGGAAAGCACCCCTAATAGTCTCAGGCACTGGAGTGCTTGGCCCCCAGCTGGTAGTGCTATTTGGGGGGGGCTTAGGGGTGTGGCCTTGCTAGGGGAAGTACCTCACTAGGGCGTGTTTTTGAGGAATCAAAGGCTCCCAACCGTTCCCAGTGCTCTCTCTACTTCCTGGTTGTGGTTCAGAATTGAGCCCTCAGCATTCAGTTTCCTGTTCCAGCCACCATGCTACCTGCTGACATGTTTCCCCGCTGTGATGGAGAAGGACTCCTATCCCTATGGAACCAGACTCCTAAATAAACCCTTCCTTCTGTAAGTGGTCATGGTGTCTTTATCTTAACAACAGAAAAGTACTTAAGATGGCCCCAGTTACCAGAGGAGAACACAAAGGCCCCCAACGCCGCAGGGGCAAACTCCTGCATCCCCCTTGACTCTGAGCACTTTTCCATTATGCTGTCGTTTCTGATGCCATAAATCCTCCGAGGAGAATGCAGACAACAAGTATTTCACCTTATTTTTCACTTGTACATCTGTCACATGAAGGCAAGGCTCAACAGATGAGTTGGCACATGCCGTCAAGCACAGAATTTGGAAGGCTAAGGAGAGTAGGCATTTAAGGTCAGCTTGGGCTGTGTAGTGAGTTCAAGACCTTTCCAAGCAGACAGATAGACAGACAAAAGACTTCTCAGACAAACACTGAAATAGGCTCCAAATATGTTTTTCCTGTTTCAAAAATGCAATCCATGTATTTGTTTATTTAGTTAGTTCTAGGGATCGAGCCCAGCATCACACACATGCCAAAGCAAGTGTTCTATAACTGTTTCTACATGTGGCCTTGTTACAATAGACATAACTCATTTAGATAGTCATTGGGTTCACCTTAAATTTTTTAATTTAGTTATTATTGGCTCCCACAGAATATGTCTAGAGGCCAGAGGACAGCTGTGGAGTCCATGTTCTCCCTCAACCTTTACAGGGTCCTGCGGCTTCCAAGGCACTCTCCTCTACCTCCGGAGCCATCTCAGGGGCTGCTCGTCGGATTGTTTCTGAAATGATGCCATGATAGCCTTCTCATCATCACCTCAGCCTCTTATACTTTAGGGGCAAACAGCAGGCCCTCCGTCTGGCTGGAGGGAGGGGCTCTGCTCTTTTATGACCTCATTCTTTCACTGAGGGACCTGCCACATGGACCAGAGGTGGCAGATGGGACACGTGAAGCTCTGTGTGGCATCAGGTAGGAACAGTAACTTACATGAAGAAACCACAGCGAAGTGTACTATGCAGACGAGGAACCTAAGAATGGGACCCGAAGTATGTCCAGGCAAGGGGTGCTGCAGAACTCTGCAGGGGAGCCTGGGTGCTCACACCCACCGTCTCCCTGTGGGTTAGCTGCAAATGGTTCTGCTTTTTATTTTTTCCATCTTTCTCCTATGAGATGAATTTTTTTTTTTTTTTTTAAATCAACTCAGAGTCTTGCCCAGGCTGAGTATGGGATTTTTTCCCCCAATACCTATTACTTATCTAAAAATGAAAATCCATTGGGACAAATGGCTTCCCATTTGTTCAAAAACGTCTTAGGATGTCTGCCTCTTGACTAATAAAATATAGCATTTTGGTCTTGGATGTTTTCCCTTGCCAATGAACATATGCAATTTAAAGATTTTGGCGACTTGACTTAAATTAAGTTCTTACTGCCTCTCCACACTCTCCCTCCCTCCCTCCCTCCCTCCTTCCCTCCCTCCCTTTCTTGCTGTCTTTTGTTGGAGAGGAACTGGACGGCAGTAGGTCCCTGAGAGCGCAGTTCAGTGCGAAGACATTAACTGAGAAGAATTCCCAGGACTGGGGGCAGTAACTTAGTAAGTAAAGTCCTCACCATGCAAGCATAAGAATCTGAGTTTGGGTGGGGGCTGGAGAGATGGCTCAGAGGTTAAGAGCACTGGCTGCTCTTCCAGAGGTCCCGAGTTCAATTCCCAGCAACCACATGATAACATGATAGCTCACAACCATCCATAATGAGATCTGGTGCCCTCTTCTGGCCTGAAGGGATAAGGGATACATGCAGACAGAACAATGTATATATGATAGATAAATAAATAAATAAATCAAGAGTCTGAGTTTGGATCCCCAGCACCCACATAAAAAACTGGGTGATGTGACACTCCCAGTGTTGGTGAGGCTGAGACAAGAGGATCCTGGGGCTCACTAGCCAGGCAGGCTAACCAAAGCAGTGAGCTCCAGGTTCAGTGAGAGACCCTGTCTCAAAAAATAAGGGGAGAGTGATTTAGAAAGATACCCAACATTGATCTCTGGTCTCTACACACACACACACACACAGAGAGAGAGAGAGAGAGAGAGAGAGAGAGAGAGAGAGATCATTTCCAATTGGTCCAAGGGGCTGGGTCTCCATAGCCCCATGAACCTTAGCTGATAAAGAAACAAAAGATGCTTTAATGCAAACTACCCCTCCTTGCCGGGACTCACAAGATTTAAATTCATCATTTTCTCAAGCATGGAAAAATGTTAAACACTGTCAGTGCAGGAAATTGAAAAATTCTCTTCCCAGGAGACTGAGAACGATGTGACAGCATGGAGGACAAGGTTGGCCTTTGTCCTTCTGTAATCCTATTAACTGGCTCCTTGAAGAATCTGGTGAAGTGGATGGCTGGGAGATAACAGGCCTTTGATGTTAAGTGTCCCTTCCCTACAGTGCCGAAACTGTCATCTTGGTCCTCAAGACCACAGTCCAAAGCTGGGTATGAGGGCCCTCCAAGGAGCCTGATCCCTAAGCAGCCTGCTGCGCCAGGGAGCAGTCTTTGCAAAATGCTCCTGGGAGATAGCTTAAGGGGGCTCACTTTCCTCAAGTGGAAGCAATTTACTCCGCTCTCTAGGCTCCGAGGTTGACCTCAAGGGTTTCAGTGAACTCTTCAGCTGCTCCCTTGCCCTGACAAAGACCTCAGGCTCCCTCTCCCAGCAATTATAATCAATCCCAAGATGTCCTTCCAGGGACAAAGGATGCCGAGACAACTGCTCTTCATTAGCCGAGAAAATTAAATCAAAACCCATTGTGTTTGAGTGCTCATTGGCTGGCAGCAGCTCAGCTCCCTGTGGCTTTCTCTTCATCTGCATGAGCGAAGATGCTGTTTTGGTCTACGATTTCCACCAATTACCGACAAAGGGATGTGGCTGTGGATTCACCAGTGATGCCCTTAAATTCTGTTACTATTCCTTAATGTACTTAAGCTCCCTTATCAGGGGTATCAATTTATTACTGTCCTATGCCCTTGGGAAATCTCCACTTTCCCCTCTGGTAACTTTGATCATCTTGAAGTCTCCTTAATCATATGTTTATATAGCCACTCCAGCTCTCTACACACTGACACTTTCTTGTTTGGTTGTCTTAGCTCTTTTTTTTTTTTTGGCCTCTAGCTCAGGCAGACCTACATATTCTCAGGACACAGCCATTCTCTTGCTGCAGCTTCCTTAGTCCTGAGATTACATGCATGAGCCGCCATGCTTGTTTTGCACGATGTTTTCTGTGACATACATCCCCTCCACCTACTTATATTTTTGTATTTATATTTAAAGGCATTATTTAGCTGGACCACCCCCCCCCCCCAGCTCTAGAATCTCTGCCTTTAAGTAAAGGAGTTTTAATCCATTTATATTTACTGTTAATTATCAATGTGTTTGTATGTAAGCCTGACATCCTAATTCATTTTCTGTTGATCCCACCCATTTTAAGTCTTTCTGCTCCTCCCCATCTTCTCTTCTTCAGACGAATTAAACATTATTTGGAATTCCATTCTTGTTTTCCCTCTACACACATTTTTTTTTAAAAGCTATGTCTCTACATTTCCCCCCAAAACTAATATGAGACTTGAAAGAACAAAAGCAAATACCTTGTACCCTGTGCCTCAAGACACTGTGTCAACATATTAAATGATGTGCAGTGGTCCCCTGGGGACATGTCAGTTACTGTCCTAATTAGATTTATCTGTTAACGTGACAGCACCTAGAGTCACCGGAAGAGGGAGTCTCAATTGAAGGGTTTCCCAGATCCACTTAGCCTATGGGCATGTCTCTGGTGTTTCAGGACAGTCTCAGTAATCAATTAATATAGGAGGACCCAGCTGACCAGGGTTAGGGTTCCCCAGATATATGGGAAATTTAGTTAAGCGTGGCCTGAGAAAAAGTTACCAAGCATCCTCCTCCTGAGCTAGGAGTGAGTTCTCAGGCTGTAGGTAATGTGTAGGAAAGTGGCCTGCTTCCAAGATCGTGTTTGAGTTTCCCTCAGTGACGGACTGTGGCAAGGAAGGATAAGCCAAGAAAGTCTGCTCCCTACATTGCTTTTGGCCAGAGTGGTTCCTTCCTTCCTCCCTCCCTTCCTTCCTTTCTTCCTTCCTTCCTTCTCTCCCTTTCTTCTCTCCTTCCTTCCTTCCCTCTTTCCTTCCCTCCATTTTTCCTTCCTTCCTCCCTCCCTTCCTTCCATCCTTTCTTCCTTCCTTCCTTCCTCTCTCCCTTCCTTCCCTCCTTTCTTCCTTCCCTCTTTCCTTCCTTCCCTCCATTTTTCCTTCCTTCCTTCCTTTCCTAATCACAGCCACAGACTTGAAAGCAGTACAGTTACCCCAGGTCAAGAGTAGTTCAAGATAGCAAACAACCAAACCAAAAATAAATATCATCAATAATTTTTTTTGTTTTGCTCTTTTGAGACACAGCTTTCCTGTGTGGCTCAAACTGGGAGATCTTCCCATCTCTGCCTTCCAAAGGCTAGAATTATAGGCCAGTGCCACTATGCCCAAAGATGATTCCTGAGATATTTATTACTTTTGTGAGACAGAATGTCATGTAGCCCAGGACAGGCCTGAACTCTTCGTGTAGCTGAGGGTGGCCCTGAACGTGTCCTGGTTCTCCTTTGTGTGCTACAATGACAGGCATGTGTCACTACGTCTGTTTTGCATGGTGTCGGGACTTTGGGCTGCTCAACAAGTACTCAACCGATTATATTTTATTCTATTACTTGGGACTATCCCCTATCACTGTCCCTGTAAGCTAAACATTTCATAGGCATGAATATGACTAGGGAAAAGGACTTGGAGTTATCCATAGCGCTAGCCAGACACCTCTGGAGTGTCACAGGGGTGGGGGTTGGAGAACACTTAAATGAGTAATTAGGGAAAGCCAAAAGTGTTCCCTTCCTGGCCCTTAAGAACAGGGTGGGCGTGGTGGTACACACCTCTGGTCCCAGCACTTTGGAGGCTGAGGCGGGAAAATCACAAGAGTGAGGGCAGCCTGGGCTCTATAGCACGGAATGGGTGAAAGGGGCTTTGCTTGAGCAATCGTGATCGTAATCCTAGATCGCTGAGTCCCTATCACTGGCATCTCTAGTGAGCTGTGGTCTCTGGGTAGGCAGTTCTTCGGTTCCCGTCATACACTTTACAAGTGCGCTCTCATTAATTTTTGGTGCCTGTCTGTCCGTCCGTCTGTCTGTATGGGTTGAGCACAGGCGCTTGTGGAGGAAGCCAGGTCCCCTGGAACTGGAATTACATGCATGTGAGATGCCTGACATCAGTGGGTTGACATGGGAACAGAACTCAGATTCTCTGCGAGAGCAACGGAAATTCTTAGCCATGGAGCCATCTCTCCAGCCCCGGAGAAGCATTCTGCAGTACACAGAAAGAAAGGATAGGAGAGGGAGAGCAGAGGGGAAGGGAGAAAGGGTGGGGAAGGGGGGTGAAGGGAGAGAAAAGAAAATTCTGCCAGGTGGTGGTGCTGGCCTTTAATCCCAGGGCTTGGTAGGCAGAGGCAGGTGAATCTAAGTTTGAGCCCAACCTGGTCTACAGAGCGAGTTCCAGGACAGCCAAAACTACACAGAGAAACCCTGTCTCAAAAAAAAAAAAAAAAAAAAAAAAAACAAGCTAACTAATTCTAACACTCAAAGATAACAAACAAACCAACCCCTGGGGTTTCTGCACTCCATTTTGTTTTGAGCGTGGCTGTTCCGCGGACTTCCTCTGCACTCACACAGGACTGCAATCTTGTCTGGCGAGAACCGAGTGGATTAAAGCTTTGTGCGGAGCGCCCTCTTGCGGTGGCTTTTTACAAAGACGCCGAAACTCCTGCAGGGAATTTCTCAGCCTCTGCAATAGCAGAGCTAATAAAATATCTATCGGAAAATGCAAGTGCCTAGTGTGGCCTCACTAGAAGTGAGTTCCCTCTCTCGGGAGTCAAGATAACCCTCTCTCGGGAGTCAAGATAATCGGCAGCAGAAAGAAACAAAATCACAATGGTCGACTAAATGCATCCGTGTTTGTAAAATAAAAGGCTAGAGGTGGGCTGATAAGAAGGGTGATTGTGGGGTTTCAAGTCTGTCTCTGCTAGCTTCAAACAGTGTCCCTTATCTTGAAGATACGGGGGCATCGTGGGGAGCTAGATGTGAGGATGTCACAGCGCTTAGGGGATGTGTTTGCGTATTTGTTTTGTTTTTTTTTTTGTTTGTTTGTTTTTGAGACAGGATCTTAGTTAGCCCAGGCTGGCCTTGAATTCGCCTCCTAGCTGAGTCTGGCTTGTGGAAATGCTGAAGTGACTGTCCTGTGCCACCCCTCTAGGAGTGTGAACATCGGCTCTGTCACAGCAGTTTGTGAACTTGCTAAGCACGGCTACCACCCACCTAGGTCATGTGCACAACGGAGGTGATATAATGAACTATCAGTGACCCTTCCCACTCATGAGGTGGGCAAGGCCTGTCTTTCCTCCCTGTCTCCTTCCCTGTTCTTATGTTCTGACTTTGACATTATAGAACGCTGCCCACGCCTACCACGGTGCCAAAGGTCTGCAAACGGACCTCAAGTTCCAGCTCTGTAATAGCATCCTAACCAATGAGCTGCCACATTTCTGCTTGGACCCGGACCCGGCTCCTTCAATGGTCCAGCCAACCTTTTTGCTTTGGAACTTAAGTCCTTCACCTTGGAAAAATCAAAAGCTCAACCGCCACCGAGAGACACTAATGCTATTTGGGCCACAATGATCCCAAGGTACTAAGCGACATCAGTACGTGACTAAATAGAACACATCTGGCAACCAAGCCAATAGTCCTGCAATATCAGCATTGGTTCCCTGATATCAGTAGCAGTGAGATATGGCTGACCTTTACTGTGTCTCAGAAACAGTCAGTGTGTCCTTTGCGCGGTGGCCCTGCCGATTTTATGACCCGTTTCCTTGCATTACTCCAGGTAGCGAGGGAGACTACAAAAGAACGACACAGACAGCTCTGTAAAATATAAGGTGCCAGACCTGTCATAGAGGATAATGGTGACGGTGATTATAGCAGTGACAGGTTTGACCAGGGACACATGCTGGTCATGTATCCAGCAAATCAGGTCCATTCCGAGAACACACATATCCCCGGCATGGACTCTCAGACGGTGTGGTATTATAATTCTTGATAAGTCACTAGGTATCATAATGAATAATGCTGAAGCCTGTTTCACTGCACAAGAAAGCAGAAAAAACAAAAGGTCTTCTTGGGCTGTGGTTGTAAACTGTTAGCAAGCGAGGAGAATCAGAGGCCTGCAGTGTTCAGATGCCCAGTGAAATTCGAGGACAGAGCCAAGAGGCACACAGAGACGCTCTGAGATGTGACTGTTTGGGGGAAGACAGCTAAGGGATGTGACAGGGGAATTTGACCCTGAAAGAGAGATCAAAGACAACACTGGGCACCCCCCCCCCCAGAGACCGCCATCTGAGGTAAGAGCTGAAGAATGGTGAGCAGTCAGCCAGGTGCAGTCTGGGAAGAGAGAGGGCACATGTAAGAGTGATGAGGGAAATAGGAAGACGGTAGACTTGAACTTCAAAACTGGTTAACATAGAGAAGTAAACAAAGCTGGGCCTAGTTTTCGCATTTAGTGGTCATGAAGACATTGCTGCCCTTCAAGACTCTGGCCGGCCGGATGCTGTCCCTACCCACGGCGCCTGCAGTACATGGGAGCTGGCTGTAACCTTGAATGCACCCTCAAAAGTCCACACATAGTCACATAAACATAAAGCTGGCATCCGAAAACCTTTAAGATGTTCCTGGACCCAAAATACTTCTCGTGCAAGATTGCAATATAAAAGTCCCTTGGGCCCGAAGCAGGAGGTCCTGAGATGATGTCAGGGCAGGGCATACTGGGAGAGAGAGAATGACAGGCAGCCACGAGTCCTGAGATCAGGCGAGAACGGTGAGGTGGTACAGTCTCCGATGGCAGGCCTGCGACCTGGGGGCGGACTTCTTGTTTATTCTGTGGTGCTGGGGATGAACTCAAAGCCTCACGTGTGCTAGCAAGCAAGTGTTTTATTACCAAGCTACACCTCAGATTGCGTGCGCGCATGTGCGTGCATGCGTGTGCGTGTGCACGTGCGTGCGTGCGTGCGTGTGTGTGTGAGAAAGAGAGCGAGAGGAAGGAGGGCAAGGTTAAAGGAGAGGAAGACAATGTGTAGGCACATCAGTCTCCACCTTGTCATCTTGAGACAGGTCTATCACCCAACAGGAAACTCATTTAGTCCAGGCTAGCCAAACGGCAGGCTCTCAGGCCTTGCCTGTGCTCCCAATGTTGAGGTTACAGACGTATGCATCCATGCTCAGCTTTTTACCTGAGTGCTAGAGATTTGAGTTCAGGCCTCAAGTTTATGGGGGGGGGTAGGGGAGTTTATAGAATAAGGTCTCTATAGGACAAGGACCCGGGGCTGGATCCTATTCTTGAGAGATAGGATAGGCACGTACTTACTACACCATGGTTCCACTATCCAAAGAATGTCTGATACAATGAACATGACAGGGATCAGCTAGATGCCTAATCTACTTTCCGTTATCTTCAAAATGGTCCAACGAGCAGGCACCTTTATCCCCATTTTTATAGATAGGAAAACAAGGTTTAGAGGAAGGGGATTTCTAGCATATAATAGAACTGAGAAATCTTTAGTCAAGATATAATAGGTATGAACACTGAACCATTGGCCTGTCCTCTCCTGGGAGGGTGTGGCCAGGGACCCCTCAGCTGTTTCCAGGGTTCCCCGGGCTGTTGCAAGCCTGGTTGATCACTGCACTGGACAAGCCCTATTATTATTATTATTATTATTATTATTATTATTATTATTATTATTATTAATCTCCTGTTAGTGTCAGAGTTTAGCACTCTCATGAAAACTATGAAATACCTTCACTCTAGAAAACTCTGCTGGGTCCATGAGCCTTGAAAACAGAGTAAAGAAAGTCCAACCAGGCTTGTTGGTCTTAACGTCACAGCTTCTCTTTGGCTTTTTGTGGCCTGTCTCCTGGGCCTGCGGGACTGTTGCTAGCCCCTGTGCCTGCCTGACTCTCCCGCAGTGGTAGATCCAAGAATGCTGACCTTTAGCAACCACAGCCCAGCTTTCCCTCCAGGGGCTTCAGGCAACTCAACACCCTCAGCCAACAGTAGCAGAGTCTACACCCGCACTTGGCTCAGCTTCCATTGCCTCCTGACGGCCCTCGAACGTTTGAACTCATTCCTTTGGGTTTGTTTAATTAGTAAAAATAATGATTCTCTGATGGGGGGGTGGTAGCTATCAAGCTCTTTGTACATCAGATAAAAAGTCGTGGGCTTATTTACCAAACAGAGGACTAACCGTGTCACAAATGATGTGTAGAATTCCACAATGTTCATAATTATGGAGCTGGAGGCACAGATGCTGGCTTGGGTTCCTCCCTGCTCTGATACTCAGATGGTTCCATCCCAGACGAGTATGCACACACAGTAACACTCTCCCCTTGTGTCTACACCATCAAGAGCTACATCGCGCACACGCGTGTGAGTGCCCCGTGAAGAGCTACATCGCGCACACGCGTGTGAGTGCACCGTGAAGAGCTACATCGCGCACACGCGTGTGAGTGCCCCGTGAAGAGCTACATCGCGCACACGCGTGCGAGTGCACCGTGAAGAGCTTCATCGCGCACACGCGTGTGAGTGCCCCGTGACGAGCTACATCGCGCACACGCGTGTGAGTGCCCCGTGAAGAGCTACATCGCACACACGCGTGTGAGTGCACCGTGAAGAGCTACATCGCCCACACGCGTGTGAGTGCACCTGCACCGTGAAGAGCCACATTGCGGTCAAGAGTGGGAAGCCTTTGTCCTCTCTGCGTCTGCACAAAGGGAATCACGTCCATCTCATAGGCACTGTTATTGTAGATTTATTTTTTTTTTTAAAAAGAAGTTAGTTTTTGTTTATTTGAATAAATAAAAAACAGGTAATAAAAAAATGCGGGGAACAGAGGAGAGGAGAAACTTGCTAAGAGTCCATGACAACGTAATTCTTGTCCCTTTTTTTTTTCCCTTCTGCACTTGGGGACATCCCTGGACTGCAATGAGGTGACATTAGCTATGTGCCCCTCGCCTTACCCCAAACTCAGACACTCAGTAGGCCTTATCCAAAGGGTTCCCTTCCTAAATGTCTCTGGATTTATCTGCCAAGCAGATCCCGTTGGTCCCACCCTGGGAAAAAAGAGCGCTCAATAAAAACGATTATCTGTCCATAAAGCTTGTGACAGAGAGCCATTCAGTGTCCAGGAAAGAAACAAAGCAAGAGTCCCCTGTGAGCCCAGATGTCACCTTTCTGGTTTGCAGTTTCATTCTGACATCCCTTTACCACCCAACATTTCTGTATCTTCGTTTTACTTTAGGGGATAGACGACAGCCGTCATTTCCTGAGGGCCCAGCCTCTGCTGAGCCCATTGTATCCTGAATCACACAAAACAGATGGCATTTTCATTACATGGGCCAGAGGGCTGCTGCCGTGGCTATCTCCCTCCCATAGCCCAGGACACTTCCTTAGGTCTCCACTGAATAACCCACAGAGACAGGGGTGGACCCACGCCCTGACACCAACCCTTCCCTTTCTTCTCATCCCTTTGTGTCCAATAGTGCCTCCATGACAGAATCTATCTGGACCTCTACTAAAACTCCTGATGTCCAGGGCACATCCTGGGACGATCCAAGTTTCATCCCCAGGAGGACCTATAAGGAGAGAACGGAACTGACTCCCGCATGTTCCCTGATGTCCACACACCCAATGGCATGTGTACTTCCCATCCTCCTCACACAAAATACATAAATACTAAGGAAATAGTGTATGTATCTATCTACATAATTAAAAATATTTAAAGTATTATTTCATGTATGTATGTTTGTGCAACATGTGCTTGCTGTGCTTTTAGGGTCACAGGAGGGCACTGACTTCCCAGGAACTGGAGGGACAGATGCCTGTGACCTACCACGTACGTACGTGCTAAGAACTGAACCCTGGACTTATGCAAGAGCAGCCAGTGCTCTTAACCAGGAGGCCACAGTGGGCTCAAACTGACTGTGAGGCTGAGGATACCCTTCATCTCCTGATGCTCCAGCCTCCACCTCTGAGTGCTGGGATTAAACCCAGGTTTGTGTATGTTAGGCAAGCACTCTGTCAACTAAGATACGGCCAGCCCAGCCCTCTCAATATTAATATTCTAATAGGATAGCTGTTTCAAAACAAAAATTGACTTTATAGTAGAAATAGCTTCTTACATTTGACTTATAATTTCCGAAGGCTGCAAGAGCCGGCCACTGTGCTTGCATATTGAACTGTTTTCTCTTTATTGGTGAAACCCGGTGGTCCTTATGTTGAGTCATCAGCAGCATCTATGGGTGGTCGGACTTACAAAGTAACCATAAAGACTGGGGGCTCAGAAAACAGAGGCCCCATTTAAAGGCGGCTGGGGTTGTATTTGTGGGATCATACATGAGTTTAAGAGGAAAGAAAATGTATTTTCATATTTTGCTCTCAAATCATCTCTCCTGTGCTCAAGACCAGGAAGGTCTTCATCTTCAAAGTCAGGTAATTCCACCGTTGATTTTGGAACCTTGCTGTAATGATCTCCGTGGGACCCAGGGATCATATGAAGAGTCCCTGGAAGTCTACGCTTTAAGAAGAAATGGCTCAGTGTTGTAAGTCGGCGGAAACCCTGATGGTTTGGAGTCTAAGTAAAAACAACAAACTCGCTGCTGGCTAGGAAGGAGCAAAAGCATTTATCAACTCTTACATGAGAACTGTTTTAATTCCCATTGTGAGGGGAGTACTAAGGAACCTGCCTCTGTGGGCCACTTCTCCATTCCCTTAATACACGCCTGTATTCTAGTGTGTGGATCGTAAGTAGCAGGGACGCTGGTGCGTAACGGGTTCCAGTTTTGATCCCAGAACACTTGGCGAATGCTGAATAAATTGGCGCCTGAATTCATCTGTCTTTGCAACCTTCTCCCGTGAGAGCAGTCATTAGTGGGCTGCTGTTATGGGTAGGATGTCCATATCTGCTGAAGAAGCCAGGGCAGGCCTCTGGGACCTTCTCCCTCAGTACTGCCCTCCAGGGCTCAACTTTAGATGTTCTGCTCTTCTGACCTAAGATTGTGGTCAGTTGGCCCCGTGCCTCCAAATGGATGGCCCGTTCATACACGAATGTATAGTTACTTCCACGTCGACAAAACCAAACTCCTGATAACATGGCCATCTGGGGCGAAAATTACTGCCTTTTCCCTAGTAAGTTCTCTCCCCCCCCCCACCCCCACAGTAAAAAGAGGCCCACAGTCTCAGCATGTCAGTCACCTAATGCTGTTTCAGATGGCATCTGACGCCACTCCAGAAGGGGTCCTGTGAATGGCTTTCTTTGCTTTGCAGCCACTGAGGGCTAGGGGAACATGGGGGAGTAAATACTACGATGACTAGAGGGCTGGCAGGAAGAGAGGCTTTCCGAGATCAGCCAGCCATGACAGCACCAACCTCTGCTTCATAGACTGTTGCCCTTGGATGCTCAAGAGACAACTCCTCCCATGGATGACCCCTCAGTGCCCACAACCTTCAGGGAAGCATCTCCAACTTAGTGCTGACTGCCTACGTGCTGCCTTCTGAAGTAGCGAGCCCTGGTTAGACAGTCCTTTACGACTCGACTGTGTCCAACCATCCCACCCATAGAAGAAAACATTTGGGACCTGCTACGTTCCCCCAATTTAAGGGCTTTTCAATCAAAGGAGGGCAGTGACCGGACACTCTACTTAAGCAAGAACAGGATTGCACCCAGGAGTCTGTGATGGTCAAATCAATTTGTGTGTGCAAGCCATACATTAACCTGAGATGCTGTTTCTTTGGGGCTATGAAACATAGATCTTGAGACATTGTCTTTCATTAGGATTTGGGGCTTCCTGGCGAGGCTAGGCTGGCTGGCCTACAGACACCAGAGATCCCCATCTCCCTCCCCAGCACCGGGATACAAACACACATCACCATGCCTGGCTTTTTACCAAACTCAAGACCTCATGCTTGTGTGGCAATTGCCTCCTAACTGAGCTATCTCCCCATACCCTCAAAGTTCCCAGATCATTTGCTCATATATGTACTAGAATAGCCTTGTGAACCCCAAATCCATGATGCTTTTCTGTGGGGATAAGGGTTAGGTACTGGGAGGTAGGAGCGAGGCGGGTGGTGGTGAACCTGCCCATTGCAGGGCTGATTATAGACACAGAAAGTGATCATTTCTTACTGTCACAGCAGATTCAGTAAGAGTAGCAAGCAAGATTCTACGCAGTCTTCTGAAGACTGGCATGTTTGGACTTCCTGGAAGCTGTTTTCTTTCTTAACTGCAGGATGCTGGAATACATAAAAATGACACCCCAACATGCTGGGGAGTCAAACAAAGATGCTCTGAAAAACCCACACCATGTCACTGTCGCAGCCACAGCCTCCTCCGGTTTCCAGTCCGTCAACAGAAACTACATCACAGCCAGGATGTATCATACCATATTATGATTGATTTAGTAGAGAAATATAAGTAGACACTCAAGAAAAGCCTTGGTACAATCCTTGGGAATTATCTTTAACCCATGTTGTAATGCATATTCAAAAAGATCTTGGCATTCAAAAGAATCTTGATCTTCCAGGAAATAACAGAAGAGTGGCTGTTTAAGGTTGGAAACTGTCAGTCACCCAATGAAAAAGACAGGGGTGTGGGGGGGGGAGGGGAGGGGGAAGCTTGAAAGGAGAGTGCATCTTTGTATTCACGCCAGTGCAGACAGCATGGGTGTCGGGCTAAGGTAAATCAAGACATATGTACCAAACAAGGCAAAAGAAAGGACTTGCAGCCAAAATGAGTTTCAGCTTTTATTATGAATGTCCAAAGTGATCGCATACTGTGGGAGGCGTCGGGTTCTCGTTGGTTACATTCCAAGGGGCCACAGATAAGGACTTCCAAGCACTTTAATTTCTTTGACAAAACAAACAAAGGATGATTAAAAATACTCTTTTGGGTAGAAACGATGCTGATGTTTGGGTTTTTTGAGTCCCCCCTCCCCCAGGTATTGTGTGAATACTGGTGGCTGTCAGAGACACAGATCAATCCGGAGGGAGCCGTCGCTGTCTCTGCCTGAATTTAGAAGCTCCTAGGGAATGATTCATGAAGTGCGGTAAACTACTGTGCAGTAGGCCTGACCCTCACCATGTCCCTTCCTCGCCCACAAGGTTCCTCATCTCCACCCTGGGTGCCTGCAGCTTGCATGACAGGACAGTGTGCCGAACCCTGGGTTTTCTCAAAGCTGCATTAAAAATTATTTTAAAAATAAAAGTGTGTACAATGGATCGAAGCCACAGGCGGGCTTTGTGCACGGTTTTACAGTAGTAAGCATCTACCGTGTTCAAGGGGGAAGGAAGAAAGAAAAAAAAAAAAATCGCTGGTGTAGTATCACTATGGTTCTGGCCATCTGTAGTTCTGGCACAGTATGACTCTCCCCGGGGAGGGATTCCTCGCCCTCTGTCCTTCCCATCATGCACTGGATGATGCTACATGATGGAGTTTTGTTACCACTGGCTCCTCAACCAGTTCTGGGCAGTGGGAGTACGTATCTCTTACGGATATAATACTGTTCGTCTGAGTGGATTCCTCAAAAAGAACAACTATGAACTAGAAACTCATAGAGTTTGTGTCTAGAAATTTATAAAATTAAACCTGCTCCGACAGGTAATACAGGGAGGCATGCTCGTAACCTCTGGATTCAATCAGAAACCACGCCTGAGAGCACAGAGCCTTCTCAACAGGCATCGGCGGGGGTCCTTCTAATGCTTCCGGTGTGATGCCCATTAGAACTGTGAAGCACGTCTGTCTCATTTATTTCTACAAGGCCTGGGACACGGGAAGCTGCCAGGACTTCATCATCTTGCCTGTTGACAAAAGGAATAATAGCGTCATCACCGGTAAATGGAATAACTTCCCTATTTATTTTTTTTCCCCCCTTAAAGAAGGGATGGTGTCGACACAATAGCAAAGGCTTCCACGCTTGGTGGCTTCCTGCGCCCAGAACTGCCATGCATTTCTTCCAGTAGAGCAAGGAAAACCCAAGTTATGCAGAAATAGTCACGAGACAGACCTTCCCAAAACACAGTCAGCGGACCTAGGCACCAGTATACCTCCACCAAGAACCCACACGGCCCCACATTATTGTGCCCTGACTGCTTTACACACGCACACTAAACGTATTCTGACCAACGATGCCGAGGGTGATGGCTATCCAAGGCTAACTTTCAATTCCTTCATGTACTCCCGTCTTCTCGGATCCCTACAGAGCACAGCCAGGTCTGGCCATGTCAGTCTTTGACAATGCATAGGCTTAACAGCTCTACACATGCGTGCTCGCTTTTGCTCGGGGTTGAGAATCAGCCTAATTCAGAGAAACCTCAGCACATCCGTTAGCACCTGAAGTAAATCAAAACTTTACAAATGACAGTATAACTGTACTATATGAGTGAAAATTCTAGAAATCTTCCATCCATTTTTGTCTCTTTTGCTATGACCTTGCCTTCCCTCCTCTGCCCCACGCCCTGCAAAAAAAGAAATCAAATAAAATGCAAGGTTCTTGCTTCCTGAAACCAGCTCCCATGGCTGAGCTTGCTGGGTCTTACAACAGGGAACCCAGTTTCCCCTACAGGCAGCCAAGTTGGGATTGCACTGGAGACTGCCTCAGCATTAGGCAGAGCAAGCCCTAGACTGGAGCAGCAACAAGGCCTTCTCCTTCCCGGGGCCAGCCCTCTCTTCTTAGCACTGAACACTGGCAGATTCCTTACTCAGTACCCATCTCTTTGAATAGTGTTAGCTCTGATAGATTGCGCGCTTCACAGAGAATACCCGGGAAGACAGAACTATCTGTGCAAGCCAACAGGTGCCAGGACGCACCTTGCCCAGCATCCCACTGAGAAGGGCTCAGCCGGCGCTCACAGCTTTGATGCTTTAATTGCATGGTCTCCCAGTCCTGTACCGTGCACGACATGCCATGTGGGTCATGCCATGGACTGTCGAGCAGAACTCCTGCAGCTCTGTAGGCGTCAAACCCAACAGGAGCTGCTATGCCTGGAGCGTGAGTACGGAAGGGAAGCGCTACTGGGTATGGAGGTGAGCATCTGTAATCCCAGCACTCAGAAGGCAAGTTTGAGTTGAGTCTCAAGTAAACAAGCGGGGTTGGGGTGGGGTGGGGGAATCTCAAACAAACAAAGGACCAAACAGCAAAAACTCAAACCGGGAAACCCACTCCAGAAAGCTGCTGGTATGCAACGCTAAGCGCCTTCCAAATCACATTAACAGCTTTGGCTCACGGTGAGGTGAGATTCGTTGCAGAAATGAGTTCCCACGTGACCAGATGTTACTCTTCATGTCACCCGAGTGGCTCATGACCCGCCAAGGTACCACCCGTAATTCCACAGTACCAGGACCAGTCCCGGGAGCACAGGTACAAAAGGTTCGGAGGACCAGGGGTACCTGGATGGCATGGCGTTTTGGGAACCAGTTTCCCTAGCTTGAGTCACCATCGGCAATGCGTTGGTCCCCATGCCTTTCACTTGTGGAGACTAGTGGGGAGAGTTGTACTTCATACCCAGGTGCAGTTCAGTACAAAGTAGGTGCCAAGGGACCTGCAGTGCCTACTGAATAGCCCTGGCGGGAGAGATGCATTCACGAACCCCTCCCTGTCAGAGGAGCAAACAGGTTGGCTGAGGTTAAATAACCAGGTCAAGAGGACACACGGGTGACAGTGTTGGGGACTGGGTCTCCGGCTAAGCATGTCTGGCCCCTTAATCCCATGCCTTTCCTATCAGTCCATTCCCCCGACTCCAGAAGGCAGTGGCATGGCCACCAGATGCCATGATTCATAGGTGCCCAGGGCCAGAAGGAGGTCCAGCTGCTTCCATACCCGTCGCAGTCTCTCCTACTGCGCACATCCAGCCATAGGGACAGTGGCCACGTGGCCAGGTCCCTAGGTCTGTATACTGGGCAGAAGAAGACAGAGGGACAGCCAGGCAAAGACGTGTCCCACCTTCAGGACGTGACTCCAGGGACCAATGGCATGGAGAAACTGAACCGCCTCTGCCATTTATCATGGAGAGGGTCCTGTGGTCTGGCTGGGGTTTCCATGTTAACGGTCTTAACAGACAGCCCTGTCCGCAGGCGGTATGACCTAAGAGTATTTCTCATTGACAGCCATGAAGAGAGAAGGCAGGGACAACAGTATGAGAAGAAGCCCACAGAGAGCCGGTCACCCCTTTGTAAGGCATCCCCTCCCGGGACATCTCTCACAAAAGCAGCCAGCAGCCAGCAGCCAGCAGCCAGCAGCCAGCAGCCAGCAGCCAGCAGCGGTTCTGACTGGAGATGAGGGTGCCTGATTGAGAAGCCAGGGGAACCGAAAATCAGCACCAGAGCAGTGTGCTCCTCTGAAGATGCTGGATTAACATCCAGAGAGCAGCACAGGAAGGTGACTTGGCATGCACGTGTTGCTTCCCAAAAGATGTTCAGACCAAGCCCCAGCCAGCCCGTCCTGACATGTTGGAAGGAAAGCGCCAGAGTTATTCACAGATGCCAGACCCCCATCTGCCCTGGCCAGCTTGAACTGTTTGGTCAGCCGATACGGGCTCAGGATGGCTGGCACGGACTGTGACTATCAGTCGCTGCAGATGCCTTCTAATGATTCGCTCCGTTTTATCGTTCAGTAGTTAAAAACCTACTTAGAGTGCACTAAGCTTCATCCCATTAGACTGAAACGACAGAAAACCGTGTCTTTCCAAGCACCAAGTATGGGGCTAATTAAAGTAACAAAGGCATCCGTTACCTAGTGAGGAAGTTTATTCTATGATGGGGAATACCCAGGGCTTCTCTGGTCAACCGAGGCCACACTGCCTTTCTGATGGCCATATGTGTATGGCAGGTACTGTTACTCAAGCGTAGCCACTAAGCCCAAAGCAACCACCTAAATCTACCACAAGGAAAGGAGCCAGATCAGCACAGACGTTGGGAATCATGTTAAGCCGAAGAAAACTGACAAGCCCAACTTCTTCCCTTGGGCTCCCAAACAAGACTATGCGATGCCTGAATGTTTGGTCCCTCAAGGCCCCTTATTCGATTAATTTAAACAAAGAGCGCTCTCAGATGTTACAAACCCTGAAAAGTTAAGCCAGCAAGCACAGATGATCTGACCACATCGGCTTCTTGGGCTATAACGGACTGAGTTGTCTCCATAAACACTGTGATACCATGTGCTGCTGGGAAGGAGTTAGGGTCAGCATTCAGGGCCTGGCAGAGTCCCTCCAGCTAGCTCATTCATCCACAGAGAGGTGACTGAGGATGTGCACTGCGGACCCAGACAGGTGCTTGGGTCAACTCCACTGCTGGGAGCACCAGGGGAAAGACTGCCTGGGAAGAATCCCTCCAAGGGGGGCATTCTTCCTTTTGCCGGCCATGTTCCCAAGAAGCCAGCAAGGAGAGACTCATGGAGTGGGCGTTAAGGCTGAGGCTTTGCATGGCCTCCACAGATCGAAATCGTTCTATGGGAGGTTGCACAGTAGGCCTCCCATTTAAGTAGGATGTACCCCTCTATTCCGTTCCTTCCTCCCTCCCTCTGTCTCTCTCTGGAAAAGGAGCCATTTGAAAAGTGAACAATGTCTCCTCCCCCCCCCCCCCAGGGCCTCAGAGCTTCCTATATATCCAGTCTTCACGAAGCAAACTCAGTCTGGCTCCTCAGCTGTCGCTACGGTTTAGCTGTAGAGACTATGTGGCAGCTCTTTCCACGGCTGCAGAAACTAATTCGCAAACGGAGTTAGTGACAATGAATTGATACGACTTAGTCTAGGAAATGACAAGCTACTCATTTTCCTTGAATGCCCAGGAGAAAAAGAGATCCTGGAAAGACTCAAGACCGAAACAGCCACCCACAGCTCTTTGAAAGCTCCATCTCTGGGTACCAAAGAAACCGTACTCTGCAGACCTAGGCTGGGTACCTGCGGTAACCAGGATAGCCACCAACCAGGCTGCATCTCTGCATCGTCTCTGCATCACATCTTTCTACAAGCATATGCTTTCTCTCCTTACCCAGGAGCATTTGAAAGTGGGAACAGGCTCTTTTCAAGGTGCTAATAGGAAGAGAGGTGAGTGAAATTTAAGAGGCATCTGCTGGTTGTATTTACAAGAGGCCGACTAGTAAATGCCTGGCTGGCTGGAGGATCTGATCTTCGTGTTCATAAAGTCGATGACAGGATCCACATCCTAAAGCAGGCACAGTGCACAGCTAGGATCACGGTTACTTAAAAACACGAGGGGATGGGGTGACTCCCCAAAGACAATTAACTACCACCTGTGATGCCCAGCAACAGAGTCTGGGGTTTATCAATGCAACTCTGATGCCAGAGAAATCTGACAGGATTGCTTTGCTTAAATATAGAGTAACGGGCTGGTCAAGGCACCTGTTGCCAAGTCTGAGGATCTAAGTTCAATACCCAGGACCCCGACTGGTGGAAGGAGAGAAATGACTCCTGCCTGCCTGCAAATTGTCTTCTGATTTCCACACAATACGGCAAGTGTGCACCCATACTCATACATGTATATATATCACACACACACACACACACACACACAAAATAATAACAAATAAACTAAAAAAAAAAACTAAATAGAGTTAACAGTTTGGGGGGAGCCATGGTGCCTTATTTTAACAGGCTCACAAAGAATTCCAGACCTAGTCCAAATGAATGAACCACTAATAGACCTTTTCTTCCCACTACACAGCGCAGTCTCAGGAATATTTGTCCCCAGCAGACCCAAAAGTGCTCACTAGAAGGGAAAGTGACTGCTGTTGTTTTAAAAATGGGCAGCTCCCAGAATCAAATTGCTCAGAAGCCTTGGACAGGATTGGGGATAAGGAAGGGGACCTCTCTGCAGTATCTGTGGGAGCTCATGCATGCTGCATCTGCCCCCCCCCCCACAAAGAATCCCCTCATGTGGAGCTGGAACAGAGAACCTTCTAGAACACACCTCTGATAATTCCCTCGGGCACAGCACCTGCACTCCAGGGCCTTGAACATATCTCAGAAGACTTCAGACTTGGGGGGTGGCATACCTTGGACACTAGCACACTCAAGTGGCAAAGCCCAGGGTATTACAACATAGTGCCCCCGCTAAAACAGACAGTAATGGAGAATAAGAAAGGCTGAGTGAATGCATAGATGGTGGCTGTCAACAGGGCTCACTTACCCCGCTAAGCTACCGCCCTGCCGCCCAGACTCTCCTCATTTGAGCTTCAGCAAAAGGACACATGATTCTATGCCATGAGGCAGCCTATGATAGCTACAGTCATAAATGTCACGGGCAGTAAGGCTTGGTACCCATGCATCAATCTGCAGTTGGATCCCGCCTATAAAACTGGGAGAGTTCAGGGTTAGCTGTGTCCGGTGGGGTAGGAGGTAGGCATGTCTGGGCCCCACAGGTTCCCTGTACCCTCTTGCTCCATCCATTGCCTGCGAGGTAGGCTTCTGGAAGTCTCTGGTCTGATACTACACAACCTCCTGGATTCTGAAAACAACCGGAAAATCATTTATCAGCGAATCTATGTTAGCGGAGCCCACTTCAGGGTTGCACAAACCCATGTCAGAAAAGCTGGGCATGGTGGCAAATGCCTGGGGTGTCAGCGATGGGGAGGTGAGGTCCTGTGGGCCTCTGGTGCTCCCTGGACAGCCAGTCTGGTCTGGTCTACCTCGGGGGTCCTAGGCAAAGAGATCATTGTGCCTCAAAAAACAAAAGCAAAACAAACAACAACAAAAAACCCAAAAGGCTGATGGCCCGAGGAATGATACCTGGTTGACTTCTGACATCCACATCTGGGCATACACACACATGCATGCCCACATTCATAAAACACCAGAGTCACTGGAAGACTCCATTCTTGTGGACTCGGGAGATTTTTCTCAACGGGGTCTAACGTCATTTCTGTGTGGGACTAGAACCTTGTCAGCAACACTGAGCAGCAGACCCTGGAGGTCAGAGAGTCTCCCTGGGAACGAACCCCTTGCGGAAGTCACAGTGTGTATTGAGGGAAAGCTTGATGCACCCCACAAATGAGAACCCAATGTCAACGAGGTTAGAAGATGTCAGCAAATGACTCTTTTGTCTCTTTAGGCTTCTCCCTTTCTTTCTGCCTTTGCTGAACTATGTGCACACTGAGAGACAGCCACAAAAAGCTCAAGACCCATAAGTTATGTATGTGTACACGGGTATATGTGTGTGCGGGTATTTATATATATATATATATATATATATATATATATATATATATACACACACATATATATGTATGTGTGTGTGTATATATGTGTATGCGTACATATACATGTGTGTATGTACATATATGTACATATATGTGTTGTGCATGTATATATGTGTGTATGTACATAATACATGTATATATGTGTGCGTGCATGTGTGTATCAGTATATATACATATGTGTATGTATATATACATATGTGTATCAGTATATATACATGTGTATGTATATACACGTGTGTATGTATATATATACATATGTGTATATATGTGTATGTATATACGTGTGTGTGCATGTGTATCACACATACACATATGTATATACATACATACATGCTATGTATATACATATACACACACATATATCAGTATATATGTATCACTTTATACATAGTGATATATATATACATACATATATATATATATATATAATCTGTTATCTGAACTTGACTGACAAGCAGATCATGTGACTCAGTGGGAGAGTAACACCTTACTCAGCACTACGGGGAGAAAGGATTATAAGGCAGGTGAAGCTGGGTCATAGTTCAGGAGAGGCTTGAGTGTTCTTGGATTAAGGGCCTTGGCTGGGAGACAGGACGGAGAAGAATATAAAATTCCAGTAGGTTCTCAGGACCATGTGACTGCCCACCCATTGTTAAGAGTTACAGAGGGCCAGAAGATTGTGTCTGGACACAGCCGATTTACAAGCTTACAAGAGAAAACATTTCCATCTTCCTTTCTACATCTTCAAAAGAGACAGTTCCTTCCCCCTCCAGCCCCATGGCACCGAACCATCCAAAGCCCTGGAGTCTTCTCCATTAAAGAAAACATTTTCTATTCTTCTGATGTTCCTTTTAAACACCTTCCCTTTTTCCTAAAAATAAGTGAGGGATGCGTGAGCCTTTACTAAGGCTCGTTGTTAGGCCTGTAGGAAGGAGGAAAGGAAAGATCTGAACCGTTTGGTGTGAGCTGGATCCAGAGCCCAGCAGGTACAGTCCCAGCCCCTTCTCCGCCCCTTAGGCGGCCATCACTGGTCCCATCCCAAGGCCACACTTACTGGATTCCTCGTCTCCCTGGTTTATACTGTGGGTAGCAGGTGGAGCTAAACTTTTCTGTGACATTTCAACAAGGAGCTGTTCATCCCCTAAGGGAGTCTCTGGGTGATAAGTCACAGATGGGACCGGTCTTCCAATTGCAGATTGGGAGTGGGAGGAAACTTCTGCCAGGATAGCATGAGCCTGACCCGACAAAGACCTTTGCATCCATGAACCACTGCTGGCCTGAGCTGCCTGAGAACTTTAACTGAGGAAGTCAGCTCAAGTGAGTCTGGCTGCCTCCCTCCCTGCACCCTACCCCAGAATGGTATCAAAACTTTTGGCCCTTTCTCTCTCTGGAACTGTGACAAGCCAGACTTGTCCCCTTTTACGGAGATCATTCTTTGGAATTCTTCCTAGGATGCATAACAGCGCTTTGGGGAACGCGTCCACAATCTGTGGGGTAGCTGGTCTTACACAGACACCCAGCAGGGGCTAGGGGAGCCAGTGCCTGGGCCGGCAACAGCGGGTAGGCGGGACCAGTCATTAGCAGTAACAGGAGTGGCTGCAGAGTCGCAGGGACCGGAAGACCGACAAGCACCTGCCACTGTTTGGTTTGTACCACACTTAGCACCGACAGCTCTTTCTGGATCACTACTGTTGACAATAGGTGCTTGAGTGGGAGCAAAGGACTCAAGCGCTGTATTGGCTTGTTTCTTATTCAAAGGAGAGAAATGAAGGCTGAGATAGGATTTAGCTTTGGCCGTATGTTAAAAGAGTCTATTTTGGAAAAAAAAAAAAAAAATCAAATCCTCACCCATATTTCAAAGTAATGATTTGAAAATTATCCCTCTGAATTATGGCACAGTCTCCTTTATTCCAATTGTGCTGACAGCTTCTAACATCTCTGATATTTCTTAACTCACCAAGGCAATTTTTACAGTTAACAAACAATGGAAAATTCAGCAGTGACTGTTAACTGTAAAGAGATAGGCCTGCTGCTCATTTATGAGGGTAAGCTCTTTATATTTTCAATATCTTTCACTACAGCTACGTCAATGGCCTTGAGACAGAATTCATTTCGCCACACTATAATTGTTATGGCCCATGCTGCTAACAATACACACATTTCAAGCTGTTTTCCCAATAGCCAGGCAGTTTTGACCCAGCCAATTCTCTTTTTAAAAGTTCCTGTTGGAGCCAGAAGTACTCTTTTTTTTTCTCTTTCTCTCTCTTGCCAATAACACATCCCATATTTCAAGTACACCCCTCATCCACCCCACCCTGGTTTCTGATTTCTTAATTCTAAGCCACGCATGTCCAACCTCAAGATGACTGTGCCTTGTGAGTTATCCATCACCTGGGAAGGTTCTGGTGTCGTTTGTTGAGTTACACTAATAAAAAGTCTAAATCTGCACATCTATTTCACACGGTAACTTGTAAAGGGCTTGGCAGCAATTATACCCAGCCTGCTTTCTAGACTGCAGACTAAGAGCACTTAAGACGTGTACGCATCAGACCTAGGAGGGTTCTGGACGAGAGGCTTGGTTTGCATCAGCCATACTACACGCCAGGCGCAAGGCTGATGGACGTTTTCTCTTAGGAAAACTGCAGTGATTGCTCAAACAAGTAACCTAAATCCAGTCACTATATACTAACTGGCAACGCATGGTTAATCAATGTTAGCGTGAGTTTATCCCAAATATTGCACGGGATGTGCTTATACTAAAATTCCTTTCTTACCTAGTTTGAGCTGACAGTCCACTGGAAAGCCTGTGTTTTCTCTCCCATCCTACCTGAGCTGGTATTATAGGGTGTGTTCATTTCTACAGCAAGCTTGCCCCTCCCGAAATGAATATGGCTTCAGGGCATTTGTCTTTTGTTCCCAGCTATCAACAGTGCCCTCCTTTCCTCCCTCACCGGTCACTGTGAGCTCATGACTGATAACGAACTGAAGACAGACAGACATCTGTGCCTTCATCCTGGACTGGGGTGGGGGTGGGGCTTGACTTAGAGATGTGGGCTCTGGGATGGACTCTTCCTCTCCCTATGGCAACCCCATTGTGGGTAAGGACAGTGCACGTGGTGAAATGGATACGGCCTGTCTCACCGGGACAACAGGTGCCTGGGAATATGTTGGGAACCAAGTTCCCATGGCTCTTGTAGCTCCCCGAACTCCCATTCAGAGGTGAGAACACACGTGATCACAGGCTCTGGACGTGCAGCCAATGCCAGGAACCTTGCCATCACTTAGTTTAGCGACACATAAGACTTTTATATTTATAACGAACAACTTAAAACGTAAGGTCTTAAACAGAGCCAGTTGCCCATCCTTACTAACCCCAACTACTTGCAAAGTAACAAACAAAACTCAACTCATTCTGTCCCATTCACGTGCAAAGAATATCAGGTCCCAGAAACCCAGCAGTTACCTCTCATCCAGGCCTTTCATCAGTTAGCTTCCTCCCTGAGGGGCTGCTGTACACTTTGTTTTGTGCCCCCCACACACACTGGACATGGCTGAGCTTGCCACGGGGGCACAGAGCTCACCTGATGCTGTTGATTCTCTCTCTCAACACACCACCACTGGCTTAATCTGTGGCCTGATATCTACTTCCTCACTCCGATAAATGACAAACAGGTCACAGGGGACAGATCTGAGGTCAGAAGTTCTCAGGAGTCTTTTAAAGGGGCCTTCAGAACTTCCTGAGGGCAAGGGGAGGGAGGGAGGGGGAGGGAGGGGGATGGAGGGAGGGAGGGGGATAGAGGGAGGGGGAGGGAGGGAGGACACCCATCTTTGGCCCTATCCCAGTGCCTCTGGGCAGTGGTCATGTGGCTTGGGCTTGGCTTCCTCCCTCTGACCCAGGAAAGCAATGGCTGCCAGCTACCACACACTAAGGCAGGGGTCAGACCAGGCATTGCTGAGATCCAGGATGCCGGGCTGCCGGGCTGCCTAGAGTACCCTCTTCGCTGGGCTGACACTAGCCCATTATTGGGTAGGTGGTGCCCCAGACCAGACTCTGTCTGCACGGAATGGAGAAAACCTTTGCTCTGACACTTGGCAAAGGTGTTTTGAAAATCACAAAGATTTACAAAATAGAGATGCCGTCTCTTGATTGGAATTTTGTTATAAAAACAGGAGAGAGACCTAGCAGGGTGAACTAACTCTCTCTCTCTCTCTCTCTCTCTCTCTCTCTCTCTGTGTGTGTGTGTGTGTGTGTGTGTGTGTGTGTGTGTGTGTGTGTGTAGGAGGTGGGGTGCTTGCACAGACATAATCTTCATCCCTGCTAACCCACCTCCTCACCACCCAGACCACAGAGCCCATGGTGACTCCCATTTTGAATAAGACATGGCTTTTGAATGGACTGGCCAATGTATCCTGGACTGCAGACAGAAAACTCTTGTCTATTGAACCCCTCAGGGAAGCAACCATGCCGAATGCCTGTAAAATTGTGGAGAGACCTGGGCTCTGTGCCTTGGAAAATTAATTAAATTTACTTAACTAATGTGAAAATTTGGAGAGCTTCCTGAATACATTATAATGGCATACACTAGATATGTATGCTAAACAAATGGCACATATATCCTCTGGAAATGCGCTACTAAAGGAATACAGACTAGCCACAGGTATCCTAAGTTCCCTTCACAGCTACAGTTACTGACGACTACTGAAGTCTATTTTTAAAGATACTGCATTTGATCCACATGGTTTCTCGATAACTACCCAGTCAATAAAAATAGCTTCATTCTGGCCAAGGTAAGCTTCTTGGAAATCAGCCGTGTACTTGGGATATAACACAAGGAATACTTTGTGTGAGCCAAACAGTAAGGTTAGACTAACATGTATATTTCATACTTTAATAAGTTACAGAGATCAATGGTTTGGCAGCTGGCTGAAAAGATTCCACGTCTTAAAAATCTGGAGACTGCATCTGTTAGCACTTTTGAGTTTCTACCACGGATTGCCAGTTTGGTGCTAGCAAGCTGTCTTCCAATTAATGTTCCAGAAAACAGTTATTTCAAGATTTGTGGAAGGAGAGCCAAACTTTCTGGGATTCATATATGTGAAACACCATCACTATTTTTGCCTTTTGTGCACCTTCCATGTCCAGG
Organism: Phodopus roborovskii; assembly: GCF_943737965.1. NCBI lineage: Eukaryota > Metazoa > Chordata > Mammalia > Rodentia > Cricetidae > Phodopus > Phodopus roborovskii. Next base: position 9,328,280 of record NW_026126611.1, read on the forward strand.
GTTAATAACATCTCAAAGATGTTCTGCTTGCTTTCTTGAAGAGAAGCCTGACTTCAGGCTCATACGGGGCTTTTTCATCTTGCACAGCCTAACGAACAATGTCATGAAGACATTTAAAGCCAGGCTGGAGAGATGGCTATGCAGGCGAAGGTGCTAGCTGAATCGGCAGGGAGATCTGGGTCTGAATCCCAGGACCCAAGGAAAAAACACAAGGAGAGAAGTGACCCTACAGAGCTGTGATCTGACCTTCACATGTGCACAAGCATGTACACTGGGGTGTGTGTGCATGCGTGCACGCGCGTACACACACACACACCACCACCACCAATAAAAATATTTAAAAGATGTTTAAAACCACTATCACAATGTATACAATATTCCCCTTCCCAAATCTGCGGTCTCTTGTGACTCAAAGACCCCTTCCCCAAGAGTCGCTCCACCTCCTCCCTGCACAGCCAGCCTCTCTGTGCAATCCCATCCCAGTATCCTTCCTGATGAGGCTTTGGGACAGGACCCTCTTAAGCAGGGCCCACAGTCTCCATGCCTCCATGATGTCTGCCAGTGACATCCTTTGTGTTTCTCCAGCATCTGAAGTGCCAGGCCACTGGACTGACTATCTGTTGAGTGAACAAATAACCGAATGATGCCTAAGCCAAACTGATGACCCACACATGCCGACTCCTCATCTTGAAACCACAAGTAAAGACACCTGAAACTTACGGTCAGGTATTGATTTCACTGAAACCAGAAAGAGTGGTTGAAATTCTGACACTCGACACGAGTCACGCCTTAAGCTCTTGGTTTATAAAGCATCGCCTACAAGCTTTACAGACATGGGAATCATGATCATACTACTATCTGTCAACTTCAGAAACTGGAGGAGCAACCTGTACAGGCATTCAGGACTCTGCACTTCCCTGGGTAAGAAAGGGGAAACCGGGCACACCGGTAGGCAATATGTAGATGTGTGCGAACCCACTGGAGAACTCCGGGGGGAGTGAAACAGAGGAACCGAGGCTCTCAGGCATGCCCTGACCTGGCTTTTTGACATGCCGATGGAGGTAAGACCTCACACAGGACGGCACAGAGCTGTGGTAGCAGTGGGTGGGAGGCAGAGGTCATCAGACCTCCGGGACTTTCTGCAGTCTGATGTTGACCGCTCTCAGCCATGAAACCGTTGTTGCACAGAGGCAGATGTGGGCAGTTTCGAGGCATGGGGACTCCTGTGGGTTTTACCTGTGCTGAGGTTGGGAATTAATCATTATCAGGACAGCATGGATTACATCCTTTTTGCTTCCTTTGGAGCCTCAGGTGTGGAGGCATGTGTTTTTGGTGACTTGATGAAAACAAGTGTCTATAATGCTTGAGCCACATGCTTGGCGTACTGGACCTGTCTGCCAAAGGGAGACTATTCCACAACTACTTCAGGTTGCCCTGGTAGGATGCTCTTGAATTCTGCTGCCAAAACACTCTGCTGATAAGACAAAGCACCAGCCATACAACTGACAACACTGGCTAGACCCACAACCCGGGGAGCCCCCTACACAGGTGACGGGGACCTACTGTTGGGAGTATGGCTATCTGCAAAAACAGGTTTCTTTTTCTTTCTGGTTTTGCGACATATTAAAGCGTTTCGTGTACGAGACATAGGCCCAAGGGCAATAGTGATCTGAGGCAGGTGGAGAGACACCCGGTCTGACAGTAAAGACTGTCAACTTGACAGGATTGAGAATCACCTACAAGAAGCTTCCATCTTGATTCGGTTACCCTTGACAATGGATGGCACCATTCTCCTGGCTTAAGTCTTGATGCCACATGACCAGCTGCCTCTAGCTCCTGCCTCCATCACATCCTGCCCCACGGAACCGTTGGCCAAAATAGGCCCTTTCTTCCTTCAGGTGCTTTGGTCAGGTGTTTGGTTACAGTGATCGGGAAAGTAACGGATACGCCCACCCTTCAATGATCCTTGCGCACCACCCTATCACCTTTGAATCCAAATGTGGATGCGGTATCTGATGCAAAAGAACGCTCCCTCCAGGTCTTTGGCTGCTGGGAAAGAGATGAAATGATATGGTAGCACCTGAAATAACAGGGCTCACAATAAAGGCCGTTAACCGGGACACGGACAGAATGGCAAGAAGCTGCCCATCTTGGCGCTCTCCTCTGGGTGGCTCTTTGCGCCTAGTAGATTATACGGCTGCTGATGCCATTGCTATTAAATACACCTACACCCTACCCCCTGCGCCACGTACATACCACATCATGTAAACACCAAGTCATGCGTGTGCCGAATGCTTACAAGCCTCTGTTTTGTGGCATGCTCAGAATCTCTAGGCAAGTGTTCCCAAGGCCCTCCCAACCCATGTGTCCTCACTGGCCCTGGTGAGATGCTGCCTCTTCCATGTTATTCTGTCCCACCTCGCATGCCTCTTGGATTGTCACTCACTGTCACCTCCAGCAAGCAGCTCTGGTTCTACATTCTACAAGAGACATGCAAAACCTTCCACTTAGGGGAGACCTCCCGCCACAAACACAAACCTCACCATATTGCCAACGGGGAGGTACGTGACCAAATGTTCACTAGCAGATCTATAACCACAGGCCCCTAAACGTCAAGGTATATGAACAGTGCTTAAGGGTGATGAAAGTTTCTAGCTGAGAAAAAGCAAGAATGGTCATCTTAAATAGAATTTCCTTGGGGAAATATAAGAAGTGTTTAGGTCTTCCCAGGAAAGTGTCTTTTTACAAGTGTCCTCCATGCTAAAAGACTGTTCGGCACCAATGCAGTGGTTTCTAGCTACTGGCTTCCTGGTGTCCGATGATGAACTTTGGAAACGGGTCAGAATATAACACACTCATTTCTGATTCCATTCTTGCAAGAACCATCAACTCCAGCACATATACAATGACTTCTGCTTGTTCCTTAGAAGAGTATACCATACACGCACGCACGCACACAGTCATACAGGCTGCGGTAAAATGAAAAGTGGCATATCTACTTAAAAGATTGTGTGAAGACCCAAGTGGACAAAAGACTGTTGCAGTCTAGTCTAGTAAGCTCAAGATCAGAAAGAGCTTGTCAAGAAAACTAGCTATTGTATACTTCCTTTTCAAAGGAAAAACAAAACAACAACAACAAAAAACAATCCCTTTCTTCAAAAGGTAAACTTTATGTTTCTCTGTCACCCATTCATCTCTCCTGGATGATCTCCCATGACTCTCGCCAGAGACAAAGACCCTTACTTATGTCCAGCATCATCACAGTGACCCTGGATCCTCTCGAGTTAGGGCCAGTTGGTGTATGGGTAAGAGCTGTGGACAGCTATGGGACTACACCGTGGAAGGGCCTGGAGGGGAAGTCATGCTCACCACCTACATGATGCTTCAGGATAACATTGGCATAACTGTCACCCATTCTCAGGGCACTGTGCTAGGATTTGATGTGCACCGGCTCATGCCACCACAGCAAGTCCAATGAGGGTTACTCTGCTATTGGCCTTGTTGCATAGCCGGGGAGGGAGGCCATACTTAGATCATGGAGTCGTTTCTAGAATCCTCAATGCGGTGATATGGCAGATGTTACCTTTGAGTTGGAAGACACGGCACCAGCTATTTCATATCCAATGACCCGTGCTTTTAATTTCAGGAAAAAAATAAAAATAAGACAGATTTGCTACTGCTTTTATCCAACAACAAAAGTCAACTTTCTTAATCATGCTGGGAGAATCTCAGTGTTTTCGAATGAAAACGACAACTAAGCACAACACAGTTTGGAAAATCAGTTGGTGTTGAGGGAGAAAAATCGAATTGTACTCTAGCACCGCGAGGAGAAACCACAGCCATGGCCCTCGGTTGCTAAAAGGACAAAAGATGGTTTCTTATAAATCAGTCAGAAAAACACAAACCAGGCTCCGGGGTCTCACAGGAATCCCTGAATCAGGGGGACGGCGCCTACTAAGCGAGCATGAGGACCTGAGTTTGAATTTCCTGTGTAAAAACCTGGCCTGGTGGCACCTGAGTTTCTATCCCCAATGCTGAGGGGTGGAGAAAGGCAGATATCAGAGGGTTGCTATCCAGCCACCCTCATCAAAACTAAACTGCAAGTTCACTGAGCGAGCCAGCCTCAAAAGGAAGTAAGATGAAGATGCGAGGGAAACAATCCAGTGTCCATCGCTGGCCTGGGCACACTCCCACAAGCAAGTGTGTGTGTGTGTGTGTGTGTGTGTGTGTGTATGCGCGTGTGCATGTGCGTGTGTGTGCATGCACACGCGCCTCCGTCCACAGCAAACACGAAATCTCAATTATCTGCAATACCGAGAAATGGAGCAGTGTGCACAAATTTTCAGAACCACAACTGCCCTTGAAATGTAAATCCAAGCCAGGCTTGGTGGCACACTCCTTTAATCCCAGCACTCAGGAGGCGGAAGCAGGTGAGTCTCTAAGTTTGAAGCCAGCCTGGTCTACAGGGTGAGTTCCAGGACACAGAGAAACTTTATCTCAAAAAACCAAGCACCCAGGCACCCCGCCCCCCTCACACCCGATTCAATCTAATTATTTAGACACAAGAGGCCGGCAGGTCAACCTTACTCCTTTTTTGTTCAGGCTTTTTCTATGCTCATTTTTAAGCAATGTGATTGTCCAAACCTCTATATTTTTGGAAGTGCCTGATCAAGGTGAGCTTTTATTTAGAGGAATTTTGAGGGACAGTTAATGTGACAAGGCCACCATGGTGGCCCTGTTTTATTTCAGGTCTTGTACACAGATGATGAATTCAGAAGAGCAGCAAATGCTAACTAATGGCCCCATCACAGGCGCGCTGAAAGACAAAATGTAGACAAGAAGAAAGCTTCAGGAGTATTTTCCCCACTAATTAACCTTTCTCATTAACTGGGCAAAGAGTCCTGAGCTAGATCCTCAAGATTTAAAAAAAAAAGCGATAAATACAAGAATAAAAATGTTATAAGATTTATTATTTTGTTTGCTAATTACTATATTAAAAAGAGGCTAATAAAGAAAAAAAACAAAATTTTTCTTCTATTAAAAAAAAAAAAAAGATAAAACCACTGAACGGGGGCTGGAGTTGTAGCTCAATTCGTAGAGTGCTTGCCTAGAATGCACGAACCCTCAGGTTCAATCCCAACACCACATCAACCAGGCCAGACATGGCCGCAGATACCAGTAATTCCAGCATTTGGGAGGCGGAGGCAGACAGATCAGAACGCCAAGGCTGTCTTCATATATGCTGCAAGGCTGAGGACAGCCTGGATGGACTACGTGATGTCTCAACACGACAGTAAAAACTGAGTGGGAACATGTTTTCCCAATGTGATTTCCCAGCCTGTTCTTGGGCTACTTACCCCCCCCCCCCTCTAAGTGTAGCTCTTACTGCAGGAGAATTCTAGAAAACCCATTACGCCTCAGAGTGTTTTATTCTTTTTCATACCTATTCTAATGATGAAACTGGGATGTTCCTTCCTTATTGGAAAAAAAAAAAATATCATACTGGAACAAGAAAACTTTACCAAGATAAATTTGTATCCAAGTTTCATTACTGGACAAGTCTGTATGACAGAGCAGGGACATGTGGTGTGAAATGTGGGGATCATGCCAGCAAGTAAATCTGAATGCAATTAAGAGAAAATATTCACTAACAGGGAGCTCTGGCTTTGGGAGAATTCATCCTTACTGTTCTGTAAAAACTACCTAGAGAATTCTGCCGTACCCCTCTGGGGGAGAGCTATGATATGACATATGCATATATAATGAACACGAAGAGAGCGTGCGGTACCTCACACGTGACGACTGCATCAATCATCTCTCAGTTTCACAGGTGAATCAACATACACGCATGCATTTTAAGAGAAATATTCTGCACCTGATTTTGTGAACTATTTCTAACAGTGATGTCTAGCTTGGGTGACTGGAATGTTCTAGAATTTATATGTTCCCATCCCAGGGCCACTAACAATGAAGGGGGCGTGTGAGAAGGGATGGGGAGAGGACCTTCCATTTCTTTGTTGTAATGTACGGAACAAGGACAGCTCGACCTCTTGATTTCAGTGCAGCAGATTCCCAGCCCTGGCATTCTGAGCACTGGACAAATGGCCTCAGTGGTCAAGGACACTGACCGCTCTTCCCGGGAACTGGAGGTTAGTTCCCAGCACCCACGCGGCAGCTGAATCATACGTAACTCTAGTTCGGGAGAACCCAATGCTCTCTTCTGGCCTTCATGGGTACTAGGCACACATATGGTGCAGACTTATTCTCAGGCAAAACACCCATAAATGTTAATAAATACATAGTGCACGAAATCGGTAACTGAAAAAGTCAGCCCCGTGGTTCCTCGGCTAAAGGGAATACACCACTCCCCTCATAAACTTGGCTGTAGGCTGCTATTATGGTTTACACGGTCCCAGGTAGCAATGCATATGACTTCTGTAATAATGGGAACAAGTGTTTAAGTGAATTTTTTAAACTAGATCTCACGATTTGAGTAATTGAGACACATGGCTGTTTCTGGTTATACTATGAACTTATACTAGCCCTGGTATTGGAGCATTCACGAATCCTAGCTCTGTCATCAAAATGTTAACAAGGACACTTAGCAAGACAGGCTCCTGCCACCGTAAGCTGCTTAGTTCCTCATTTCAAAGACACTGAGTATAAATGGTTTCCACTGAAAATTTTGAAAAGATGCAGGTTTTTATGTACATTGGCTACTGAAACCCAAATGACAGATTCTGAAGGCAATTCCCCAACTGTCACGTGCACCTGTCAAGTACAGCTCACAGGAATGGCCTTGCCCAGGGGGCTCTCGGGAGCTGGGATCTTATGCAGAGAGAAGTGAGGCTACACACAAGGGGCCTGCCTCAGTACAGCCAAGGGTTCACTTTCTCCTCACTAAAACCTCCGCGATCCAACTAAGCCAAGCCCTCGGCTGGCAGCCTGAGGGAAGCAGAAAAATACCCCCTCTCTCTAAAAGAACTCACTGGCCATTCTTACAAAAGGCGCAAGATGCCTAAGTTTGTCCAACTTAACTGACCTTGAGTGGGGAAAAAAAAAAAAAATTCACACTGTCACCCTTCCAAAGTCCCTGTCGCTAGGAACTTGGCAAAAGTGATATATATCAGAGAACTGGAAGCTGACAGAAACAGTTTTAAATACCAATTAATTGACAGAATGCTTTTCAACAATAGATTCCATATATATGTATATATGTATACACACACACACACACACACACACACACATGATCAGCAGATAAACAGAGTGCAGACACAGGTAGGCTCCTTCTTTTCCTGGACTGTTAACATGAATGAGCCCACATGACTTGGGCTGACAGACATACAGAAAGCTGGGAAGGGACCTGGACCTACTTGTCTCGGAAGAGATCAACGTGTTTTAATTAGCGAGATAACGTGTTTGCAGGCTGGGGAGGTGGCTCGGTGGATAAACGCACTCGCCACAGAAAGTTGATGCCTCCAGTTTAACTCCTTGAGCCCGCATAAAAGAGGCGGAGGCGCTCACTTGTAAACCCAGCATTACCACGGGGAGGCAGGAGGCGGTGACGGACATCTACCTCCCAGGCCACGGTCTGGAGGGTGCAATGCCACAAGCAACAGAAACAGAGAGAGACCCTGCCATGTTCCATGGCACGTGCATGGACATAACCACATGCATGGACACACGCACGCACACACAAAAATAAACAAATAAATAAATTTAAAGCTGCCAACAAAGTGAGCCCACTTGGAGTCTAAAACTAAACTGACAGGCACACGTGCAGGCTAAACAGCAGTGCACATAAAATTAAAAAAACAGGAAGCACACACACAGGCATGCATGTACTCACACGTGCACACACACACACACACACACACTTGTCCGGACTCTATGTTTCCAATAAGAAATGTGCAATGAAATGCAGGCTGCCTAGTTAAGAGTGAATTTCAGTCATTCTCATATTGAATTTTGTTTTACTCGAAATTTGAATTTAAGAGGATGTCCATTTGTTATTATTTTCAGAAACCTGGAGATTTCCATCTCTAAGACTCTTACTTTCCCCCATTGGAACTTGAGGGAGATCTGACTTTGTCATAGTTTTTGAGATTGTGTGTGCACACACATCTCACAATGTAGCCCAGGCTGGCCTTGAACTTGAGGCCATCTCCCTACCTAAGCATTCCAAATGTGGAGCTGCAGGTGTGAGCCACTTGGCAGCAGGAAAAACAATTCTGTGTCTCCATACAAATTAAGCTGCCTCTGACTGCAAGGGGTTTGCATTCTGGGCCAGCAGCAGATAGTGGCTCTAAGTGGCTGAGGTCACCACCCCTTTTGGGGGGAGGAGCCATGGGACCCTGCCCTGTCATCTCACAGCCATGGCTGACCTCAGGCCCCTGCCTCTTCCCAGAGGAGAGACCCAGGCATCTCCCACACCAAGAGGAAAGATTTATAAAGCTCCAGTCTGCATCTCAACACAGAGCAGGGCTAGCAGGCTCTTCAGTCAGGGTCTCTTCTCCTTCCGAGTTTGTTAACCCGAGTTCTTAGCCAGGGACTAGATGATCTCCAGGCCTCTAATTTTATGTGCACCACACAAAGTTGCTAAGTCCTAGGATGAAGTCGTTCAAAAACCTCAGATAGTATGTGGCTCTAGTCCCAGCGTTCTGCTGCACAGAAACCCGGCCCCCGTGGAGGTTCTCAGCCGGTGGCAAGTGCTTTCGAGGCACAGGTGCGACCCCACTTCACCAGGCATCAAAGCCAAGGCTATCCTGCCTGGGGAGAGCATTCCAGCTCATCAACTTCCCAGTGACTAGCTCACTGGCGCCAGCTGGGTCTCTGGGGACAGTCCTGGTTCTTATCGGCACAGTGCTGCCTCCTTTTCCTCCTCTATGGAGACATGCTGTCAACTCCACCTCTCAGACTGACTCCTTGTCTTGCTGCTAGGTGTTTCATGGATGGCTTTGTGTCTACAAGCTCCTGGTTTTCAGCAATTAATACAAGATGGCAGAGGCCTGGGCTTTAATTGCATCCCACCCACATCTGATACGGATGTTGAGCACCTATTTGGTAACAGGTCAGGAGAATAATCTCAGCTGGATTCAGGTTGAAAGCTTAATCAATTTAATAGATACAGTCTAAGCTAGAGCTTCAATTTGCCAGGAAAATAATGATAGCATAAACTTAAGAATTTCTTCCTTCAAATACTTCCATTAATATCTAATAAAAGTATTGAAGTTTTACAAAGAAAAGTTTCAATAAATCCTATTTTAAAAGTCACAAGTTCCAGTTATAATGAGTTACTGAGATTCATGTAAATATTATTCTAGGCAACTCCCCGAGTTCCTGTAAAAGACCTACTGATCAAACAAACCTCAATACAATGCTAAAATGAGCTGGGACACTAATATTCTATCCACAGTGGTCTCACACACTAAACTTACAAAATGTAGGAGACACTGAAAAGCAATGATTCTCTTTGTCTAACACACACACACACACAAACACATGCCACTACTCCTGCCCTCATAACTTCTGAGGTAGTAACATATTCCAGTAGAATCCCTGCTGTCCCCTAACCAGTGGGCAATCTGGGTCAATGGACTAGACTCAGCTCTCTGAATGTCACACCTAACGTATGACTGACGTGGCTGGAGAAAACCCCAGATCACCCACTTCCAGGACTATTAACACCCAGCCACACATAAAGTTACTGTTCTGTTACTAGAAAGTTACATTCTCATTGTCTGTGTGTGACTCATTTAAAAACTTAAGTGTTGGTCCCCCAGTGCAGTCTCTCCGGGAACAGTTAATGGATATGATTTTTAACACCTTGTCTTAGAATTATCAGGCTCTCCAGTTAATGGAGAAGGTGGACTTCAGTGTACTCCAAGGAATCTGTATCATCCCTAAAGAAATGCTCCTAGTTCATATACCTCACAACATACTGCAGTAAGTTAGATGTGATGTGCCGCGGAACAACTGGTTTACCTCACCTACCTAGAGGCAATGCCTGCTCAGATGAATTAGAGCGTGGAGTTTAAAAGTACATAGAGAATAGAAAATTTACAACCAGTCTCACTTTTCAAGACCAAATATAGACTACAAAAATGTGATGGCTTAGCAGATAAGAGGGCCTGCCACCAAGCCTGACAGCATGAGTCATCTTTGGGATCCACACAACAGAAGGAAAGAACGGACTCTTTTCCTCCAAGACGTCCTCTAACCTCTGCATGCATGCTCCGGCAGGCATGTGTGAGCCCTCACACCAGTAAATGTAAGTAAGGCGCTTAGAAAATGCTTCCAAAGTCCTTCTGTGTCAAATACTGGTTTGCTCATCTAGAACTGGTATTGGGAACTTCGAACATAGAGACTTTGGTGGCCAGAAGATTTCTGTTCTATATAGATGGACAGATTACTGCTCTGAATTCTTGAGTTGAACACCACGGCCTTAATATCAGCGAGACTGGCTTCTAACACAAAACATTAACACCAAACAAAAAACAGAAACACACTCCCAAGTTCCCCCCCCAGTAAATTGAAATGTTACAACAAAATCTTGCAAAACAAAATGAAACAATCACACGTCTTCTATTGAAACCACCACCTTGAATGCAAAATCAATACATAGTAGCACACGGGAAAACTCACTAAGCAGGCGATTACTCCAGAAGAGAGTATTGGACCAGCAAAGGGGCTCCATGGACAAGCACAGGGACAAATTCAAAGAAAATAAATAAAGGGGGGAGGGGAATCCCTGAGTAATTAATGGCCATATACTTATCTTGTTCCTTGATATACGGAACCAGAAAAACTACAGGTTAATTAGGAAGAACACACAATAAGTTCTTTTGACCCATGGGCTGTAAGAATTGAGCTATTATACCCTGCTCGGCGTTTACTTAGAAGGCTGATGGCGGCGGCGGCCTGAGTGCTCACTGGGCGCTACCTTGGTGGCCACATCCCACAGCAGGGGGCAGGTGCTGTCAGTAACTGTCAGCATGGGGGGGGGGTGATAGTCCAGGTCCCAAAGTCACCCAGATGAGGACGGTGACACCAAAAAGGCCTACAAGGCCCATGGTGTTCTACAGTGGCATGTGTTAAATCCCAGCGGCTTGCTGCTCCAGAGCTCCTTCTTACCTAGGCCACCCAGGCTAGTCTGAGATTTACACAGCTTGGCTATCTGTGGGAGGATTCTGTGGCAATCTTACTCAATTCACAATTGTGCTTTGTTCTTAAACACTCTTGTTATCAGGGGAAGAGGACGATCTTAGAGGAGGGGAGTCTTCCAGCAGACACCCCAGAGGACAGGGAAACAGAAGAGCAGGCATGTTACTGTGTGGAAGCCACCAGCCACTCGTGACCAAGTACGCAAGCGTGTGTGTGTGACCAGCTATCTTGCCCGGGTATATTACGGGAAGACATCAATGATTCCACAGAGATTTATCGGTCTTCTGATGATGGACAAACAGCAAATGACTCAATTGAATAGCAAGAGGCAAAGGATTGAGTCTAAGGGGTGATTGTGTGTGGAGCGGGAAGGTAAGCCCTCAGAGATGTCAGTGATCAGTTAACTACTGAGTCAAAGCTCCGGTCCCCGTCTACGGGGCGGTCCCCGTCTACGGGGGCACAGTGACCTCTACTGGTAGAAACACAGAATGCTGATGCTTTTTCTCCCTTGAACAAGCCAATTGAAGTGGGCTAGCACAGAACAGAAAGAACTGTACAGTGTTTCAGCTCACAAGTTAACCCTGCTGGCAATTCAGAACACTGCTATAGTTATCGAAGCAGCTACAAAAATATTTTTGAAGTATCTCCAGCATAACTGGTTTCCACAGACACCGAGCACAAACTGAAAGGATACATCGAGACGCACTGAAACTCCCCACTGCCGAGGCTGAGGTAGCCCACTTTCTCATCAACCTCTTCACAAAGCCAGTTAAAGCTGAGGCTTTCTCTTTTAATTCTCAACAGTTGTCAGAAACAAATTTAGACATTTTAAAGTTTACAGTAACTTTGGATAATTACGTTTTATCTTGGCATAAAAAAAAAAGGACAGATGATATGCGTGACCCCACAGGTCACAAAACTCCACCACACAACCATCGGAACGCTCGTGTACAAGGGACGGGAATGCAGTGCGTGAGTCCACAGCACAAGAACCAATAAGGGTATGCTTTAAATGCTTCAGGCTGAAAGAATTTCCTTAATAACTTCGTTTTCAGAAGTTACTTTTCTGCAGGGAACGAAGCAGTAAAGAATCCAGAATGACCCTTTCAGTGATGCATACTAAAAGTTCATCCTGAAACTGGAGAAACAACCACTTCTTTAATCCTGCCTCTGTGTGTGTGTGTGTGTGTGTGTGTGTGTGTGTGTGTGTGTGTGTGTGTGTTCCAAATCACACACAATAAAAGTAACTGCAAAGTGGTGAGTTGGGCCGATGCACTGAGAAGAGACAGAGCTTGGGCGCAAGTGATGGCTTAGGTGTTAGAAGTAAGGTTCTCTACCGAAAGTCTGAAAAGAAGACACGTGGTCTAGGTGCAGAGCTTACTGAGAGGGAGGGGAGGGGAGGGGAGACGAAGGCTTCGGTTCTTAACTGTGTGAGTACATCATCTGTTCGTTGTTTCTACTTGCTAATATGCTGACACTTGCAGCTGCTTAATCAAGACACGGCCAGGGACACAAGATGAAGGAAATACCATTCTTGCTGCAAGGAACCAGCAGTACGGTATGGCTATTAAGTAATTATAAGCATATATGTTAAGCAACTCTTGCTTAAAACACAGGGGTTTTCAACAATAATGACTTCAGATTTATCAGTTCCCTCCCTCTCTCTCCTCCTCCCTCCAGGCAACATCATCTGCACCCAAAGCATCCTGCTGCTGAAGACTGGCATCCCCCCTCTTAGATCAGTGATTCTCATACTGTGGGTCACAACCCCCTTGGAGCGAAACGACTTTTTCATGGGAGGGGGTCACCTAAGACCATTGGAAAACATAGATATTTACATTAGATTACTAACAGGTACAAAATTACAGTTACGAAGTAGCAACTAAAACAATTTTATGGTTGGGGGCCACCACACGAGGAACTGTAATTTAAGGGTCACAACATCAGGAAAGGTGAGAACCGCTGTCTTAGACGGATGGGGCGAGACAGGAAATTAGTTCAAGAGTTACTGACATCAGGAATGCAAACAATTAAGACGGATCTGGTTTAGTGTCTGACGGCTGAGGCGACCCAGAACGTCACCATGGGTGAACAAGCCACAGCAAAGATCACCTGCACAGAAACTACCCTCCATTTATGGGGAGATGTCTCATAAGTTCTAAAGCAGTTAATGAGGCGGGGGGGGGGGGAGGAGGTGTATTGGTAGAATGCTGGTTTAATAATGCGTGAGAACCCTGGGGTGAATCAAGCATCATATAAAACCAGAGGTTCACACTAGTAATCCCAACCCCATGGCAGAGAAGGCAGAGGCCTCACAAGTTCAAGACCATTTTCCGTTGTCTCTCCAGCTCAAGGGCAGGCCTTCCCTAGGGGATGTGGGGTGAATTGAGGGGGTTGCTTTGCCTCCCCGCCTCCTAACTCTCCTCCCAGTCCACAGGACAAAGCCTTCCTGACACAAGGTTGATTGACACCAGACACCACAAAGTCAACTCCAGCCTTCGGAAAGAGCTGAGCGCTTTAAACACTGAGTTCTCAGTGAAGGACTCCCACAGAAATACCTGAACCTTCACGGTACCGTGAAAGACCACAGCCAGAAATATGGTGATGTCATTTAAAACTCTGCCTAAATTGGGTAGGTACAAGGGGGAGAAAAACAGGAAATGACTAAAATAATCCACAGGACATTTGGTTAATGGAATTATGGGAGTGGAACATAATGGCAGCTTCACAGAGTGAATGCATGCTTGGTATGTAGCGGGAGTATCCAGGCCTCTGTGCAATCGGTTAACAGTAATGTCCCCTGAAAAATGAGGCTGGCCAGCTGGTTATTAACTCATACCTTATGGTACTGCTTGAATTGTACACGGTAAATATCTAGTAAGACAGAAATAATGCCATTAAATAAAAATACCGTTCTGCGGGCTACGGAGATAGCTCAGTAGATAAGACAGCTTGTGCCACAAGGATAAAGACGTGGGCCCAAATCTCAAGCACCCACATTAAAACATAAAAATTAAAGCCGGGCTGTGGTGGTACATGCCTTTAAGCCCAGCAC
>NW_026126611.1:9347500-9457500 GCF_943737965.1 Phodopus roborovskii
CAAACGAAGGAAAAGAGCCCAAGAAACAGATACAGGTGCAGAGACGCGCTCAGTCTCACACTCAAGAATCCCGTAAGAAGTACTAAGCAGCAAGCCGTAATGTCTATACAAAGGACCGGTAGGGTAAAAAAAAAAGAGAGACAAAAAATACGTTAATAAAAGTAAGATTTAAAAAAAAAAGAAAGAAAAGTCCTAATGTGACAAGAGACAAAAAACCTCCCAAGACGCTGTTGAGTCCATTTGCCACTGGCCATTTACTGCTGGCCATGGCCATGCAGCCGACCCTTCAGAAAGCTTTCTGTCAGACGATATTTCCAAGGACAGGACTCAGTGGTGTCACATACTGTTCCAAAGTCGAGCAACTGTCAACATCTAACTTCGGATGTTTGCATCTCCGTGAACGGCAACTGTGCTGTCGGCCAACAAGCCTCCTGCGTCCCGTCCCGCCCACCCCTTCACCACCTCTCTCTACACATGTGCCCATGACAGACATTTCATATATCAATCATACAACACGTGGGCTCTGCAGCGGACTTACCTGGTTTACTGTATCTTCAGGGTCAATCCTATAGTATCGCATATTAACTAGTCGCTACCTGTTGCCACATCTGTGTGCCCACAGCAGGCAGGAATATGGCTGTGAACGGCAGCGGCAGGATGTGACTTTCTGACTGGACACTGCCTGGCCTTGGGAAATGGAGGCTAAGCTACTTAAAAAATCAAATATGGCACATAAGGCCTGGACACCGAAGAGGGGCCTTGCTGACACGGTGTGTTAAAAGCATCTTCAAATATCTGACACTAGAGGGCGCAGTATTCCCAGTTTGTCAACCGATTGCCAGTGAGAAGCCATCTTCAGAGAAACTCCTCAATGATTACGGAGCTCTGACCCAAAGCCTCTTTTCCTGTTCTGCACCCACACATAACTCGTAACTCCGCTACCTTCAAGCGCAGCTACCCAGAACTGCAGTACCTGGAAGAGATCTAACAATGCCTGCTGACACAGCACGTACCTTACTCAAATGCACTAAAACACCCACTCCACCCATAAGAGGCATTCTCGCCTCTGCTGGGCACACCTGAGCTAAGGGACCTCATCTTCAGGGATGTGGCCATTCCCCTCTGCAGAACGGCCATGCTTGGCAATCAGCCTCACTGTGGTTACCACCCATCTCCCTCGGGTCAAAACCATGGAACTAAGCTCTGGACAAGGGTGTGGATTTGTCACTGATTCTCTTCCTAATGAAATTCAACTGGAACTCGCAGCTCGTGTTACAAATCAGGACAAACAGCTACGATTCCACACTCTGCAGGTCAACTGACATGAAGCCATTCAAGCGCCATCTCTGTTAGAAACTTGAAGCCTTTGGCATGATGGCTCCAAGATCAAGTATTTTAGGAAAAACCCATCCATTTCAATGGCGACCAGGCCTTGACACAAGCTGAGTACAAAAGCCACCAACTGAAGGCCAGTGTGTCCACAGAATGACTATACACAATAAAGACGCTAGGTCTGGCTCCTTTGCTCCAAGGAAGTGAAAACTGAACATACTTCAGAAGCAACTGAGGTGCGCCAATCAAAACAGCAATATTCACAGGACGAGCAGCCTGGGCATAAACGGCCCAATCCATTACAAATCAAGTGTGAAACTCAGAAAACCTTGTGTCTTATACTAAACCAATTTGAACTCTGGGGCCAACATTCAACAAATTGTGTTTGGGCACTGTGATGAATTCACAATTCTGGGTTCCCTCAAGGTCCAACCTGGATGAGGTCTGGAGCCTTGGTTTTACTTTTTTCCATAAACATGACAGAGCTCTCCGGGGAACTCAAAGTTGTCGGTAAAATGATAGGCACCGACTCCCACAGCCACACAGTGTTTGCCGATCTATGTGGGTATGCCAATCACATCACATACTCAACTCTGGGCCAACCGTTATCTCATAATGGAAACTTCAGATGAAAGCTGGGGGGTGACTTGGTTGCTATAAAACACCTGCTCTTTTCTTAAATAATCTTTTACTTGTTTCTCACTAGTTCATTTCCATTGGGAAATAATAAAATCGCATCAATCCTAATTCCAATTTCTTCCCTTAATTCTCTGAAGTTGTTCAATAAATTTTCCCTGTCTTTGAAAATATAAGGCTATAACATTAAAAAAGAACAGTGGAGCTGTGGACAAGGCTCAAGAGGCAGGGGCACCCGCTGCCACTCGTGGCCCCTGGGACCCACACAACTCCCACAAGCTGTCTCCTGTCCCACTCCACAAATACATGAAGGTCAAGGAGATGTTTTGTTAGGAGCAGGTTTTCCCGAGGCCTGGTCGCTCTGCCGCACCAGCCCCAAACAACTCACGGAGCCGCTGTATTAGATATAATGCTGTTAGCTTGTTACTAGCATTTCTTATCGGCTAGCTCTATCTTAAATATTAACCCATTTCTATCAATCTAAGTATTTCAACGTGGTCTCATCTTACTGGAGAGAGGGCCCGGCGTTCTACTCTCCGTCCTCCATGTTGAATCCCATCCTGCCTCGTCCTCTCTCCTCATCTCCTAGTCCCGCCTATCTTGCTTTCCTATTGGCCAACGGGGCTTCATTCATTAACCAATACGAGAAAATATTTACAGAACGGCATCTCCCATCAGAGATGTTCTCAAAGAAAAATGAAGTGTTCTAAAGTAGTGGGCTGGCGTGCTTCTGATGATCTTAAATAGTTTCAGTGTCAAGGCTAACATCATCTACCTAAGGTGACAGACAAAGGTGTGAACAGTTCACGTGGGGACTCCTTCCCTATGCACACCCGAAAACAAGGCCAGAGTGGCCATCAGGACTTCACGGCCCCTGTGGACGGAAGAGCTGACAACGCTGTGCGGGCTGCCACGTTTGCTTCTCAGGACATCAATGAAGGCAGGAATGCACACAAGTGATTGAGTCTGAAGGCAACGACAGCAAGGGCAGAATGACCTCAGCGGGGCCCTCGCCCCATGCTCACCAACCAGTGTTACAAGTCAAGCAACAGGTTAAGAATATTACTGGGAAAGTGCTCCGGGGCCCGGGCTGACACAGAAGTATGGCCACCTGGACAGCTCATGAGGTGGGGGAGGGGGGCATTTTCTCCATTGCTGTAACCACTGGTTAAGTATCCCACGTTCCGGTAAATACCTCCCCCCCACCCCCCCCCCCCGCCACCGTTGCTCACGCAAGCAACCGTAAACTCGATGTACCACACACGATAAGGCATGAAAACAGGAGAGGGGGCTTGGGAAGAATGGAAGGGGTTCGGCGGTGGGGGAGGAGAGCAATGGCAGGTGAGGATGGCAGGTGAGTATTACACACGTGCATGCAATGATGAATGAAAAAGAGCTTGAGAAATGGCTGCCTGGACAAAACCAGGTGTAGGGTCGGGGCGTCGCCGTATCATAAAGTTAACACGCCCCTGCACCCACATGTGTTCAGTGTCTGCAAGAAAATAACGATTTCCAGTTGTGACAGGTGTACGTTAGATATTCTTGGGCTTGTGGGTTTTTGTTCTGGTTTTTCTGTTGTGACACGTCACAGGGAAAAGCTTCCTAACAAAACAAAGCTGTTGAGATCAGGGCTTGCCGGGACCAGAACACAGGTGCTTGGGTCTTAACGACTCTGCTCTGTGTTTGAGCTGTTTTGAGAAGGGTGTAAGAATGGGTATAGAGGCATGAAGGTGTTCGAGGTGCTACCTACTCTTATTTACTTACTAGGAAGGCTTTGCCAGTAGAGGCCCAGAGCACACAAGGTAGTCAGGGTAGAAACACCCAACCAGAGAAATGCCTGAAGTTTAACAAAAAAAAAAAAAAAAAACTTAAAAACAAAATTATAATCACAGGAAACCTACTTCATACTTTGCATAGCCTCCCAGATGTACAATGAGGCCCAACTATCTTTCTTCTCTATGCACACAGGCTCACCGAACTAAAGTACTCTCTAATCCACCAGTTTAACAAATTTTACAACAGTGGTCAGTAAATTATGAAGTATAAGACAAGACCCATAAAACAGCTTTTTTCACACACACACACACACACACACACGCACGCACACACGCGCGCACACACACGCACACACACACGCGCGCGCACACACACACACACACACACACACACACACACACACGCACACGCATGCGCAGAAGGTTTGTTCTTGAACACTGACTACAAAGCAGTCAAATCAGGCACAATTGCTCCTTGCTGTAACCCTCCTTTGCCCTGAGACCTCTCTTCTCTCAGAACCTTGTGTAGTCTCAAACCAACCTTTGGTACTTTGGCCAGGAAGAAGCTGAAGCAAAATCACAAAAACAAGCCACACTATGGGAGCTATAAAGAGCACTACCAGACAGTAATTTAAACGGCCACGTAGGCCATAAAAAAGTCACAAGATGAATCACTGAATCAAACGACTTAGGAATGAATGCTTTTCACCTGCCACCACTGACATCATTCAGGGAATACAGCCAGTCTCTCCCCCATCTCCCTGGTCTTGATCATTTTCCTAAAGCCTGAGTTGGCCCTGATGAGAAAGTATTAGGTACTGAAGTCCTAGGACCTAACAAATTCCATAAACAGATGTGAGACTTAAGCAAAAAAGGGAAACATTGATTCTAAGTTGTCTACTTCTGTGAGAACATCAGAGTTGCCAATACAAAATATAAAGAAATCTACAAGGTTTTGTGAAGGGTGAGGCACTCCTTAAACATGTACGTACTTAAACACGTACGTACCTCTGTGTGTGTGTGTGTGTGCGCGTGCGTGCGCACTGCATATGTGCACACAGCTATTTCCAGCTGTGAATTATATTGTTAGGAGCTATTTTGAAATGTTAAATTAAAAATGTAAATTGCTAAAAACAAAACTTTTAGCACGGCAGAGGGTAGGATAAACTGGCTGTTCAGGCTGCCTTTGTGGGAATTTGACACCGTCCATGAAAAATTGGGGCTGTGTGACCACGTCCTTGTCCACCAGGCCAATCATATGGAGCTTTCAGGAGAAAAATAAAAGGACCGGAGAACTGTCTGAAGAGAAACAAAAGCAACATGGGGGAACTGAATGACTAAGCAGAATGTTTGCCTCGGTCTTGGGATTGTACAAATGGTGATCCTGCAGACCTGCCGATCCCTTTATTTCCATCTCATGTGTGCTGGTTTACAAAGCTCCTGGGCAACACCCTGAGGACCACCCCCAATTATTGGGTACATTCAAATTAGCTGGGGACTGGTTGAAAGACAACTCGAGTGCGTCCCCAGATACTCCGTTGTCCCCATAGCCACGGGTCTGCTTTTACTACCGCCCGAATGGACTTGCTCAGGGACTAGAGGCGGCTCCTTTCTGGCCCCATGTCAACGGTCATTTGGGGCTCGGTCTTTCTTCCATAGATTGCAGTGGGAAACCCTGATCTTCTTTGCCCTTGGGCTCTGAAATGTGAATACTGGACGGGCAGACTATGGATGATTCTCCACCTGAAGCCTTCCATCGTCCCCTCTGGTCCAACAATAAAAGGCACACTCACAGGATTGCACCTTTTCAGCTGCAGCCTTCTAGATGAAGGAACAATTTTCCATGTCCCCTCAGGAATCAGCTGGTCTTTTTCCTACTTGTTAATTTGATAAAGAAATGACTACTCTGTATCTGGAGACACAGATCAGGATAATTTGGGCTTTGTTTTTTGATGCTGGGCTGTCCTGCAACTCTAGTAGGGGAAGCTGGCCTCCAATTTGGCAATCTACCTGCCTCTGCCTCCTGAGTGATGGGATTAAAGACATGCGCCAGCCACCGCTGCCTGGCCTAATTTTGACATTTTTTAACTGCCAATGGGGCTGCGATTTCTCTTTCTAAACTGCCTGGTACTACACCACTGGGTCTAGAATTAGACTGGCGACTGAAAACCAGGGATAGTCCGGGAACTACAGATCTGGGCTAGCAGTTATTTCCTTTCACTCCCTGAAACAGAACTCTTTTGAGATCTTGAATTCTAACCCTTATTTAAGGGTGAACTGGTTCATAATATGCTTGAGGTCTCAAAATCATATGGTGGGGAGGCATGATAAGAATTCTAAAAAACTCTAAATACAATACAATGAGTCAGACACACCCAATGAAGTGATCAACACAATTTATTTCCAGGGTTAACAACTTTTTAAGCATGGATATAGTCAAGGGAAAAGTCTTTGTTTTGCTCAATTTCAAAATAATGGACCTTTTCCAATTACCACTTTGGGGGGGGCACATCCTGAGAAACTTGATTTCCTCATTTTATTGCATAAGAAATTCAGCAATACTGATTTATTCAAAAAACTGTTGCTACTTGGACATGATTCAGACAATGGTGGATGGGAAGGAGGCTCTTAAGGCACCTCTCTCCATGATGGCTATCTACCTAGGACATCGGATTGCGGTCCTGCTGTGGCCTAAGGAGTTGGGGACTCAGAGGCCAATTAGAACCCACAGAACTCCACAAACTCCCCAATGCCCTTTCCTCTCTGACCCTAACACCTAATTCTGCATAAGTAATTCCTTAACTGTTGCAATCACCATCGAGCACTTAGTGCTGATTCACCGGGGCTACAGTGGCCATAACCAGCATCCTAACCAGCATCCGGCTAGTAAGTGCCACAAGATAGGAAGATAGGAGCACTAGGTGCTCCTCACATACCGCTCATACAAATTCTCAACTCAGTTTCCCTAAAAGCTACCTACCGGGGTCACTGTTAAGACCGACACTCAGTCTGGACTTTTCCATACTCCCCAAACTCCGATTCAGTCAGACTTATGCTGGTTGGTTTTTTGTTGTTGTTGTTAACTTGATATTTCTGGGTAGTTGTGTGAAAAAATGAGAAAGGTTTTAAGGTGACACTGTGTTATAATCTCATGCCTACTAAACCACTGAAATAGAAAAAAAAAAAAAATGGGTCGTATACAGTTTAACAAGCAAACAAAACAGAAAATATTGCCAGTACACACTTTTTAAGTTACTGAGTGCTACTAAATGTACCTAACAAGCCTCTAGCTTCACGAGCCTGCACTCTTTCCCTTTCATTCTGGAGATGAAACCCAGGGCCATGCATACACTAGACAGGCGGCCCATCACGGAGCCCAGGTTCATCAATCAATCGCTTCTTAATGGAAGAATTTACTGGATGTATTTCTGTGCATTCCATTAGCTCAAGTGTTAATGGGAAAGTATGGGCATTGTGTATTCCTTTGGAAAGGTAGGCTCTCTGGAATAAACCCTGCAGTAAACATCAGTAATTTTAAACTTCACTGCTGTGTGACTTTATAATGCAGGCCCTGCCACTCTGATGTTGTTCACTGTCCACTGTGTTCTAAGGAGGTCAATTTACACGGACTTTTAAAGAGTTGCCCAACTTAGTCTTAGACTGTTGTGGATGGGGCCGTTGTTGCCCCTGAAAATATTCTTAGGTACGGCAGACCTTTTTTCTTTTTTTAAATGTGAACACAGACATACCTATACTCACAGGAGGGCAGAAGAGCAGCTGGGGATGGAACGGGGGAGTCTGGTGAGAACTACCAGGCTATGCAAGGGGAGTGAGTCAGTCTCCCCCCCCCAACCTGTGGGAGGAGAGGGGGCGGAGCTTTGCTGACACCCAGACTGACACTGCTGGCTGCTACTCCAGGACCAACACAGTCCTTGGATTATCAGCACAGCTCTAAAGGTGAGAACTACAGCCTCGGGGAGCACAGCTTTGAAGTCAGTAAAGGCCCAGTGGGAGAGGACACACAAGCAAGCCAAGAGTGGTGGACAAGAGGGAATTGTCTCCTCTAAAAACATCAGAGGATTCTGAGCCTCCTCAGTGACTATTTCTGAAGATAAACTGTGTATGTACACTTGCCACTCGGGGGTTAAAACTACTCCAAGCCCTTCTCTGCCTGCAGTGAGAAAACACAGCCATAGCCACGGATGTGAACTACTGGGGCTAGCAATTGAGAAAGCAATAGATTCAGAAGAGTATTAAACTAGCTGAACTTCAAAATTGTAAAGGATAAGCCCATATTTTACTATTACCATAGCTAATGTAAAAACTGACTACCAATGAAATATGAAACTCTCATTATGAAAAAAAATACCAGAGCAACATTTTATCTCATGTAATAGTCATAAACAAAATGACTAGATTTGCTGAGATAAGCAGAAATGCAAGTTTCCCTAACAAGCTGTATAAGTCTGAGGGAAGTCTGAGCAGCAATATGGTCAACATTTCATTACTGTTCTAGAACTCTGGGAAAGGAGTCATAATACAATGTAAACTAAGTTTGTATGCAGCTAGAATGGGAATTTGAATACTTGAAGATTCTCGTTATGCATTTTAAAAGGTAAAATTGCTAATTAACCATTACCACAAAGCACAAAGCCTAGCCTCTAAACAGTGTGAATTCATGTGTCAAGAAAATAATAGTAAGTCTCAATATATTCATACTTTGTTTAATCCAAGTCCAGTAGACTATTTATAGCATAGTTCTATGCAAGGAAACAGACTACTAAATCTTGACTGCATATACAGTATATAAAACTGAGTTTTAGAAGTTGTCAAAACCACACCCTACAAACGCAAATCTGCAAAGTTCTCACTGGTCATGGAGCATCCTCAAGGAGTAAGGGAAAAGGAAAACGGTTTTCATGTTTTGTGAGCAAAGTATTTTCTAAACACCACCTTATTTAGCATCAACGCAGTATAAACCTTCAGACTAGTTGAAAATATGTCACTGCGCAAACTTAAAACCACTAAGTAAGTTCTTAGATATTGTAAGATGAGGAATAACAATGCACACAGACAGGCAACCACAAAAAGGGAACTTCAGTGGCTAATGCAACCATGAATCCTAAAAAGCCTGGCTGAGCATTTTCTTAACTGGCACACACCAATTTCTAAATCTGCTAACAGGCTCTCAATGTTCACTAAAATACAAATTATGAGACTTAAGGAAGCTTGGGACTTAAGTTTCTCTTAGGCAAAACAGATACTACACAGACTATTTTCCAGAGTGGCCATAGAGAACTGCCTGACAAAAATGATGCCATTCATTACTCCGCTCCCCAACAGAGTGTGTGTCCTGAGTAGTAGCTATGGGTGGGTGGACACTCAGTAGCTTGCCCAAAGACAATCTAGCAACTGTTAAGGCCAGTGTGTAAAACCCAAAAGCAGTAAATCTAGATTCTTATTTTAAGTGCATTATGTTAAAAGTGTTTCAACATTGTTGGTTTTTCCTCCCCACAAACTTTTCTTCTTCGACTTGTTCAGAAAACAGAAAGGCTAATATTGCTTTTTTGAATATTTTAAAGCCATGGATTCACTGTGTGAATGGCTGAATGCGACATGGTATTGCTTCAGACTCCTGAAGGCCCTGTGTTCGATGACATCCAACATGGTAAGGTTACTAACATGCTGGAGACAGTCTAAAGATCAGGATGGGAGGTGACTTGCTCTCCAGGTAAGTCACAATTGCAGTTGCCGGTCCTGCCTGCTCCATGATAGCCAGGACTGCCGGGAAAGGCAAACTCCCAACACCACAGTAGCAAATCAGAGATTCCGCTCTGGAGGACTCAGTCAACTTCAGATTCAGATGACAAGTACTTGAAAAATTTAAAGAGCCCATATTGAACACACACCCACTTCCCCTTGTCATTAATCCCCTAATGATAGAGTACGGTCACCACCAACACTGTATCACATTTCCTAGGCTTACAAGTAAACTCCAGCTCATTGAAAGTATATGGAAGGAGAGAACTGAGCTTCTGTCGACTTTGGTACCTGGAGGAAAGTCTCAGTACCAATCCCCTGCAGACTGCTTCAGAGGAAAACGTGTACAGACATTAAACCATGCATCTGGTCTTATGCAAAGTGTACACTCATTAACCCATACATCCATCTGGCCTTGTACAATGCAGTCTCAAGTTTACTGCATGAAGCAGCTAACATTTCACAAAATTTGACATTATGCCATTATACCTTTCTCCCCCTTTGACACAATAACCACAGGGAAGAGGCAGAGGAGGAGGGAAAAAGAAAGGAGGCTCAAGGGATGTTCTCCATCTTAGACAATCTTCAGAACAAAGCAAGGTAATTCTAAGTACACACGTGGGATGAGACCCCTGCTCTGTGAGTGGGAGAGTGTGTGTGTGTGTGTGTGTGTGTGTAAGTGTGCACGCGCGCACACGTGCGCACTGTCCCAAGTGCGCTCAAGCATGTGCTCAGGAGTTAGGGGAGGGTGGGGGGCATCAAGGAGCCTATCTAGAGAAACCACTGATTTGGGTTAGTTCCTGATGTAAAACCCATCTATGCAGTCCTATTAATGACAGTGATGCCAATTCCTGACCAATTTAACCATTATAATTCTGCCCACTAAAGGTTCTTTCTGTAATTAAAACATCCAATTACATGATAAAGTAAAAGCACTAAGTAAAGAAAATGCTTTCTGTAGTCATCTCATTGATTTCTTCTCAATTCTTTTCTTGATGCCAATAGTTCATTTTTAAAAAATATGAATTTAAACTATGACAACTTCTACATTTTAGTCACTCTCCATCAACTACCATAAATGTATTGTTTTCTTGTAACACTAAAAATAATTCTATGAAACTTGAATATTTTAAGTAGGAAACAATTTAAATAGTATTGCATGTAAACCAGATATCGTGGCTAATGCACACTTCTAAATCCCAGTGCTAGGGAACAGGGGTACTGTCGTGAGTTCAAGGCCAGCCTAAACTATGGAGTGAGACCCTGACCTAAAAATGAGAGGGGGAGGGGACACAATCAATATGTATCTGCAATGCACAGAAGTATGTGGGTGAGATTAAGCACACAGTGCACACACACTAAGGTTGGTGTGTGTACATAACTTACACGTCTATGAGTGTGTCATAAAACCTCTCAGAAGACCCTGGAAGTCTGGAGTGACTTCCTGCACAGCTCCTTACACTCCTCGGTGCTGACATTTCCTAGAAAGTGGGGAAACAGAGAGCGGCAAACCACGAATCACTTTCTGTGGGTGCCTACATTAAAGTATGCCATTACCGATTTAATGTCCCCCTTCACAAAGTTGTGCTCCATCAATGCCACGTTTAACCCTTCGCTAAATTATGACTTTTATCTTTACATGTGAACATTAAACTTTTAGTGTCCACAGCTTACATGGTTGAAAAGATGCTATATTTTATATAAAAACCACAGTAAGAACACTTAGGATAAAACGTGATTCTATGTCATCCAATAGCATCTGTAATTAAATAACTTAGTGTTTTGCCTGCCTGCCTGCCTTAAAAATGAATTACAGATATCTGTTCTCATTTTCTGATGTAAGTAAAGTATTTGTTTGCAAAGGGAAAATAGGTACTAAAATATCTTACTACCAGAGCAAGTCTTAGTAATATAAAGGTGCATAGGCACAACCAATATTTTAATTGAATATAAAATGTCCTTGGTACAAAGGCCGTATCTATCTAAATATGCAGTGAGGAAAATATTCTTTCTTGGAATCACTCAGTGGATGTGTACTAAATAGGTAGGAAATGTATCCAAATTCACTCACTAGTAGTAATACTCACACATACTCATTAAACTATCTACTTAGTAAGCCTTATCTTTGATTCTATGACCCTTTTAACTCTAAATATCTGAGTTAATAATTATTTTACAGTCATTGGTATGTCTTACTGGAATCAGGCTATTTCTGGGTAGTGTTGCTTGCAATTAATGACATTTTATCCAATGAAATTCACTCTGTGGCATCACGTTAAAACTATGTGGGGCCGTTGAGTGTATCCCAGTGGGAAAACACACTATATGCAACTGGCCAGGGATTGACCGGCAGCAATAAACAAGCATCCACTATGTGACTCGGTGCCTCACACAGCACTGCCTACAAACCCACAAGAGTACTGGATTAAGTGGCTGGCCCACTGCTCACAGACTTCCAATTGGTAGCATTCTATTGACAGAACTGGGATCAAAGACACACATATAAAAGGGGCACATACTAAGCCAAGCTCACCAAGATAAAACAATTAACTTTTCTCTTGAGGAGTTAAAAACTGGTGAAGGAAATCTCAGTTCAGGAAACAAGGCTAGGAATTTCCTTCCTTAACATTATATAACTAGACAGGGGCCAGGGAGGAGCGAAGCCATTTCTTTTAAAACATATGAAACAGTCCCAGACATGCTCAAGACAACACAGTTCTGACAACTGATAAGGTTGGTTAACTTGCACTTTCTAGGACCTTCAAACCAGGTTGCAAATGCAACCTACCTCAAGCAGCCACAAGAAGGTCAAAGGCTCAGAATTAGGAGGGGGAAAAAAGTCACTAACAAGCCGGTCTTCTTTATATTGCCACTTAACTTGAACAAACATCATTAATTTTGATCAGAGTAAACAGAACTAAAGTCGTTTTGAGAAACTGTACTCAGTACTATTTCTTTAAGGTCAAAGTCAGTCCTTCCTGAACTTTTACTTTGCCCTAAGGTTGCAATTCTGACTTATCCTAAGGGAAAAACCTGAAATCAAATCAGACTATTGACTGAGTTACTTTGGAACTAAACATTCAAACCTTTCTACTTTCCTCAAATAACCAAATATATTATGTCCTACTATCTGTGGTTAAACCATATGAGGAAAAGACTATTTTGGCCATTAAATTTAGAGATCTCTAGATCCTCACCAGAAGTGTACAAACAAATCTTATTTTAAATGGCTGTCGTGCTCTGTCACAGCTTAGGGATTTCAGACAGCAAATGATGAGCCGGTGGAAATGACTGCCCATACAATCATATGAAAGCTTTCCAGGGGAAACTAAGAATACTGATGGCTTTTTTCTTTTAAAACATGTATATACTGTATGTAGAAAACAAATGAAACTTGAGGGCAAAAGCAAACAGGAAGCCAACCCCCGATTTATCTATTCAGGTTACCTTAGCCTTTTCTGAAATGTTACCCAGAGCCTACAAAACACTTGATGGACACTTTAATCCTGGTATACTATAGTCTGTTAGTCCATCAACACCAGCATCCATTCTGTGCAATCAAGAATCTCATGGCAGGTAGTGAAACAGCCTCCTTAAGGGCAGTATCATCTCCACAGAAAGAATAGCAAATAGAAGGAAAGCTGGATGCCCTTAAGTATACCTGACTGCAAGCTGCACCTGGCTTCACACTTAGCTTAGCTACAGTCAACAAAGCACTGCAGAACTAACTGCCTCTCGGCCAATACAGTTCTTTCTAATTTCTTCACATTTATCAACAGTAAAAGCTACAACCATGAGCAATGTTAATTTATCCAATGTTTCCAATTCTCTATCAAGTTTAAAAGAGTATCTTATTAAACTTATAAAAAAACATTCTACCTTTTCTCTGTATGGGCATAAAGACAGACATACAGAGGGAGAAAACTACATGGCTTACACAATAAATACACATGGATATTGCATACATATTAATTAATCATATTGCATGGTTTCTATATAAAAGTACAGGGTTTTACCACCACATAACTCTTCATTTGTTAAAGGGTAATGGGAAACTCCCACAGCTAAGTGCACGCTCCTAACAATTCGGCTTTAAGAATTTGTAGGTTGAAAAAATACAATTCCTAGAACACTGTTATCAAACAAGTAAGTTTTATTGGCATCTAAAAACAAAATTCACCCAACATTGAAACGTATCTTAATGTTTATGTTGTTTGCTTTTTTTTTCTTTTTTTTTTTTTCTTCTTTTCTTTTTTTTCTTTTTCTTTTTTTTTTTTTTTTCTTTTGTACTCACTGCAGTATGAGGAACAAATCACACACACTTACTTTGGAGTAACAGAGACCATAGTGGAGATTTTTTACAAAATCACTTCTTAAAATCTCTGTATTATGCTCCTCAAGAATCTAGAGCCAGTCCTTGCATAAACTGTCACAGCTTTGTTTGTTACCTTAAAATCCTGCAGCAGCCTAGAGCTATGGAGAAGATATGCCACACCTTGCTGTTCTGAAATATGTCATTACCATGACCAACCCAATGACAGTGTCTAAAACCCTCTCTTCCATAGGAAGTCTCCGACAAGCTGTTAGCATCTCCTTGACGTTAAAAGAATGTGGGGCAACATTTATACTTTATCAGAAAAATAAAAAAAAATGTTTACCTACCATGTTCATATTAAGAACAATGTCTATACAAGTCAGTTGTACAATTATTTTAAGAGAAAGGTGAACATGAACATCAGATTAACTTAGTTCTGGCAGATAAACGTGAACAACTGTGGTGCAGTCAGCCGTTAAGCTCTGACAGAGATGACAACTGTACAAAAGGGTTCTTTTACCTACTGAGCGATGGTTATGTCCCCTCAGTCTCTGTGCTCTCAACCACCATTGCTTCACTTTCTACACCAGCAACTGTGCCGCTCTCCTCCTTGTCTACGTCCCCTGACGACGCCAGTTTGTCATAGAGTTCAGGGTCCTTCTGCACTGGTAAAGGCGGTGGCTGAGCATGTCTCTCTGTATTTTCACCATTAACTTGAGGCACATTATCACCTTTTCGCTGCGAAGTGGCCCCTTCGAAATAATCAAAAACCCGAGCATGAGGAGGGGGGACCCAAGTGTTTTGAATTCTATCTCGTCCAAGACGATTTCCATTAATTTCTCTGCAGAAATCAAAATCTCTGTCATCCCTATCCCTCTGCCTCTCCCAGGGTCTTCTTCGGTCATCAAAATCTCGGGGAACTTCTGGCCCAAATCCTCTGTTCCAAGGACCACTTCTAGGATCAAATCGGTAACTTCCAGCCCGAAATCTACCTCTTTCTTCATGTAAGCCTTTTGGACCACCAAAGACAGGCAGAACTCGATGCTCTCTCTCATCAAAATCTCTAAGCCCCCACGGCTTCTCTGGGGGAAAGCCAAAGTGGTCTCTTCGACCAAGATGATCTAGACCTGGCCTCCCAAGATTCTCTCTCATGTCCACAGGAGCTCTTCCAAAATGATCCCTACCATCTAAAGGAGGCCTTCCTGGGCCTTCTCTGGGATCTATAGGTCGCCCAACCATATCCCTAACATCCACCGGGGGCGGTCTACTGATGCCTTCCCTTGTTTCTACAGGAGGAAACCGGTAGTCTCTATCGCCTTCCTGCTGAATACTGTCATTCCCAAGTGGTATCCGTTTATCTGGGTTGGGAACGTTGTCTAGACTTGGTCTTCCAGGAGCCAGAAAAGGTCTTTCTGGCTGACTGAAAAGATCTCCTGGAGGGAAAGGTCCACGGGGTGGCGGATGAAGAGCTGCATCAAGTACCGCTGGTGGGGGGATACCCCTCTGGGGGGGAATTCCAGGCTGTAGTAAAGGGAATCTTGGTCCAGGAGCCTGTGGTATCAGTCCTGGACGGATGTCTAACATTGGCAATGCAGGCACCCTTTGAGCTGGGATAGTTAAGGGAGGTAAGTTTTGAGGTCCAATCGGTGGCTGTGTTCCCATAAGTCCAGGAGGATTTGTAACATTTGGTGGCTGTAGTCCTACAAGTCCAGAGTTGTTGGGCAAGTTTGGAGGCAGTACCCCAAGAAGTCCAGAGCCACTTGAAACATTTGGTGGCTGTATGCCCAAAATTCCAGAGTTATTTAGAATATTTGGTGGCTGGGCTCCAAGAATCGCAGCACTACTGGAAACATTAGCTGGCCGAACCCCCAGAATTTCAGAATTACTTGACACATTTGGTCTCTGCACACACAGGATCCCAGAGGTGTTTGCGGGGCCAGGAGGCTGTGCTAACATTGCAGCACTACTTGGAATATCGCTTGGAATCACTGAAACAGAAAGAGAAGAAATCACCTGAAGTAACACTTATTGTTATAAAAAAGAAATAAATTGTTAATGTATGAACTTCAGCTACCTCCCCCTCAAAGAGACATACTTTACCAGATACAGGATAAGCACCAAACCTAAGATTATTAATGGCACACAGAGTGAATTCTCATGTTAAACCAAAATACTGGGCACTAATCCTTTCAAACAAAAATGTCAAACATTCTGTGATTAAGATGCCTAACAACGGGACCATTAAAAATCACCCAATGCTGTCAAACACCATTTCTAGCCAGACAGTACTCTGGTATGTTACCTGGTATTCACCCCTAAGAGTTGCTGACCCTTGTCTTCTGACAACAGTGCCCAAGAGCAGCACCACAAGCCTCAAAAGGATGAGAGCTGGGTCTCAATGAAAAGGTCTAACCAACATTATTCTGAACAGGATGTCATCTGTAATTGTCTTAACAACACTGGACATGAAAATAAGGGGCCGTGGGCATGTTGGGCAAGCCCTGGCCACTGTGTTGTGTCTCCAATCCTTCTGGAAGTGATACCACAGAGCATAGAGACCACAGTGGTCCCTGTGGGAAAACTGCAGTTTCACTATAAAATTTAGGACCAAGCTTCTTCCTGGCTAGGATTTCACAGTCACTGGTTTGGTTCTCACCTGGTCTGGTGTTTTCAGCAGAAGGGATCTGGTGTTCTGAAAGGTGAGGTACTTTTTCTTCAGGCTCCACTTTATTGGGAGGATTAAAAACATTCCCAGCTGGAAGACCTGAAGGAGCCAGACTGCTGGCGACAGAGCCTCCTGGTAAGACAAGGCCACCAAATCCAGCATCTTTCACAGTGTCTGGGGTCATGGACAATGGTGGCTGCACCAAAGCTGTTTAAAAAAGGACAAAATATATTTTGCTTAATTTATGAGCTCATTTTCTGGCAGCTTGAGTGATTTACTTAGTGGCATCTCTATATTACTAAGCACATTCCATAGTACCCAGTGCCCATAATGACTCGTCATAATGAAGAGGCTCAGTTCTGTTTACAATGCTTCTCCCTTTTGAAATAGTTTTTATTTTAATTTCAAAATAGAGTAAATAATTTTAAGAATTATTTTCACCAAAAGGGCTGGTACAGAAAGAATCACTGGTAAAGTATATTCTAGTAACACACACACACACACAAAAAAAAAAAAACAAATTTTCTAAGAATGCCAGCTAAGTGAATACTAAATACACAGAAATGGTTAGCAGAAAAAGACAGAGTAGAAAATAGATACCAGAATGAAAGCCTGGCCAATCTTCTTTGAATGACAACGTGTGTGTGTGTGGGGGGGGGGGGGGGGGGCCAGATCCCTTTACAGTCATTACCTTCATCAAATGTGGTTAAGAAAGGTGAATTGTAAATGTAATGCAATAAACACTCTGTTCCTAAACAGTTAGTGAAAACCCTCCGTGTGTGTGCCATCTACATGACAAAAGGCAGAGCCACAAGAACTTAACAGTCTTGGAAATCCTAGTTCAGGGTATGTCATCGGAAACCGGTTGCGTCCTACTCAGACACTGTAAGCACAGGTACCCCTCCCTCCACACTCACTCTAGAACACTTGGACAAACTGTTAGTATACTATAGAGATGTAACATAGGGACCAAACCACCTGTGGTCATGAACAGGAATTACAAGAAACCGGAAGAATAGAATTCCATGCAATAGTAGTTGATCCCAGGTTTGGAAACTATAATTATTAAGAGACAGGCTACAGCACAAGCCTCTTTGAGTGGTAAATTATAAAGCAATTTCTGAGCACTGTGATTTTCAGAAAGATGTAAAAGTTGCCTAAATAATGAGAGGAAAACATTTTTAAATGTTCAGGAAATAGATTTGGTTTTTAAGAAAGAAATATCTCTATTTTATGTACTCTCATGAAAGGTGTTTTGGAATCTAATTTTTAAAACAGGGTTGCTCAAAATTACTGAATGCATCTTGAGAAGCCCTGTGTTTAGTAAAGGGTAATAGAAAATTTAAAAATGTTTACAAATGTTTGCTTTTGTAATCCCTTAGATTAGTGTGGCTTCAGTTAAGTGCAAAGACAGGAGACAGAGAATCTAGTTTCTTCAGGAAGTCTGGATGGTATGGCCATCTATTTAACAACTTCCAGGGTCTATGACTCTGGATTTATACTGCAAGGCAGAGGGTAAGTATTCATGTTATCATGTCAGTATGGTAATAGAAACAAGTATAAAAACACAGCTAAGTAAAATATGTTGCAAACTTCTCCTTGGAGCTGTTTTATAGTGTACATTTATAACTTTTCTATTCAAATACCTATTTCCTAGTTTTGTCCACTGAAAATTTTTCAGCCCAACAAAATCCTCAGAGCAAACATAATCTAGTAGCCAGATTGTGGTCTCTAAATGCCATCCTACATTAGGAGAAGTGCCTGGTTCAGACTACAGTGGAACAGTACGACTTGGGGATAATCTGGCTGAAAGCCCTGAGACCCTCTCTCAAGCCAAGGTATCATGGGAGATGCCATTCTGTAAATATATTTCTCATACTGGTTAAAACTACTCGTAACAAAGGTAGCTAACTCCAAGACACAGAAAAGCAACACATGCCAAGGGGAAAGCATTTGAAAATCAGAAGAACAGAGAATACAATGGATAGAAAGTAATCTATTAATCCAGGAAAAAGGAGACTAAAAGTGAAGAAATGAAGGGCAGTGGGGTAAAAGGAGAGAAACAACAGAAGCCTTCCTGCATTCCAGTCACCCCCACCCCCCACACTGTGGTGCGTCCTTTCCCCAGTAGGGAAGGATGGTGTCTACCCCGACTCTCCTGGGCACTACACCTCAAGGCAACTTGGCACCATCAGCTGGTAAAGGTTTTCTTTATATTTGAAAAAAAAAAAAAAAAATCCTAAGAAAGAAATTACTATTTAGAAAGACAAGCAATTTGCAATTAATGGCAGATTTAAGCCATAATAATCAATAAATAAATGCATCATTAAAAAGCAAACAGGTAAACATTTCAACAGCCAAGTTCCAATACCTGAATACTCTCAATCAAAACCCTAATATAAAGTATACATCTGAATAATAATGACTATATAAATTCATCTTCTCTAACAAGGTCTCATTCTGGGGCCATGATGACAGGACAAGTTGTGCAGAAGCAGGGACCAGGACATACAAGTAATTTCTGTATTTTCTGCTTGGTGCCAAGATTCTGTAACTGCCATGAAAACTATTGTGTTTTGTTCAAAATGAACAAAAAGACACTAGTATGACATGATGCAAGTCTAAGACACCCTGCTTGCAGTCCTATGAGAAAAAGGTGATCCGTAATCGAAGCAAGTCTTTGGTGCTAACGTCCTCCTTGCAGGGAGGGATCTTGTACCTAGAGGAGTGGCTCCGTAGTCATCAGGACTATGGAGCAGAAGGGAGGAAGGGAGGAAGGGAGAGCTGGGCACCATGGCTCTAGACAGACGTTTACAACTCAACACAACAGCACGGCAGGAATGGGAGGGCGGGCTGTGAAGCCTGACCAAAGGAAGTAGACTGTGAAAATATATCTTGGGACAACACAGATTCTGAGATACTATTAATTTTCACAATTCTCTAACCGGTTTTCTAGTTAGAAAACTAACACTTCACGAGAATGAGCACACTAAGACTCTCCAGGATAAACACTTTGTAAATCAGTAACTCACATGTCGGAACTACCGGTGGAATTGCTGGGGGAGGTACCACAGGCGGGGGAACTGGAGGTGGCATAAAACCTACACAGGAGAAAAAGACCAAAATAAAACAGCACAAAGAATATTATTTGTTTAATCAAAGGGTTCAAATTTGTGAATGAACTTCCACGTTTTCTTATTGTTTTACCATGGGCCCTCACTCTGCTACCCAGCCGGTGTGGAACCTGTAGGCTCATTCTATTTTAACCTCCTAAAGAATGGGATGTTGTGGAATATTTAACTATGTAAAGGTGGTACATTTGTTTACGCTGGAGAACATTACTTTAACTATTTAAAGGTGTGTTACATTTGTTTATGCTGCATTTGTTTAATAATGTACAAATCAGCTGCTTCGCCTGCCTAAGGCACCTGATTGGTCTAATGAAAAGCTGAAGGGCCAATAACTAGGCAGGAGAGGGCAGAGCTGGTGGGCAGAGAGAATAAGGAGGAGGAATCTATTCTCAGGAGACAAGAAAAGAGGAGGAAGAGAGGGAGACACCCTGGGCCAGCCAGCCGGGCAGCCACCAGCCAGCCAGACATGGAGTAGGACATATAGAATCAAAGAAAGGTAAGAAGCTCTGAGACAAAATTTAGATGAAGAGAAACAGGGTAAGTTTCTAGAGGGACAAGCACAAGCTAAGGCCAAGCATTAATTCATAACTTCTGTACATCCTTGATTCTTATAGGCCAGATACAGCAGTGACCCTGTTCATACTGTTCTATTTATTTACTCACTCACTCAAGTCTTGTGAAATGCTACATGTTGCAGATGGGTGTCATAAGCTAGACCCAACCTTTTCATGTTGGAATGCTGACCACAGGGAGAGTGATAAATCCACCTCAAGCTACTGGTCACAGTAGATAAAACAATGCTACCTACCTGTCAGCCATTTTATTTCTTTGACACAGTACACTCTTTACTCCTAGGCTAAAATAGTTTGGTAACATTAGATGATATGTGTTCTTGAATAAATCTTAAACTATAATGACAGTTTTATGATCCTACAGACCACATGACTAAATTATATAAATCTACTTCTTTGCAGTTTTTACAGGTAGAGTCACGATTA
This sequence comes from Phodopus roborovskii, assembly GCF_943737965.1. NCBI lineage: Eukaryota > Metazoa > Chordata > Mammalia > Rodentia > Cricetidae > Phodopus > Phodopus roborovskii. The sequence continues at coordinate 9,368,113 of NW_026126611.1, forward strand.
AATTACTTAGAAAACAGTGAGTAAAAAGAGAAACAGCTGATAGCTGTGACAGAATGGATCAAACATCTGGAGAGAGTACCCATCAAACTAGCTCTGCTGTATGCTAGTCTGAGAACCCCGCTCTAAGGTACTGAGGGTGGGAAGAACAGCAACCATATTCTTAGAGTTAAAACAGGAAGAGAGAAACTTCCTTACCAGGAGGTGGTTGTGAAGGATTAAAACTCGCTCGTAGAAAAGGAGGTGGAGGCATGGGGCTGAATCCAGGAGGGGGGACCGGCATCGACACGGGAAACGCTGGTGGGACTAAACTAACTGCAGGAACCGCTGGCGCTACTGGGATCTTTTGGAGGCAGAGAACATCCATTAGACAGTTTGCCCACCCGAAGAGATCACTACATTTTGGCATTATAAGGCAAAATTACAGCTTTTAAAATGGTAAGCAACAAATGTCATTACATTCATGTTTTTCTCTTTCCGTACACTTTTGAATGACTCTTCTCAGGGTTAAATTAAAGCAGACAGTAGACAGTGTGAGTCTATAGTTAATTCACCTGGAAACTGTAAGGGATCTCTTACATTCAAACACTATGGAGGCCTGCTAAGTACTGAGGTCAGGCTAGGAATCATTATTGCCCGCCCCCAGGATGCCTCTGTGATGTTTGCAATAGCAGCTTTCACAGAGCACTAAATTTGTTTTCAAATTTTAACACAAATATCTTTGAAGCCCTAAACTTCCCTCTAGCATGGCTTTATCTTTTCCTGAACCTCAACTGTTACCAAGTCTGTTCAGCATCTCAATGTCACTGCCTGATGAGTACTGTAAAGGTCACATGCAGAGAAAATGAATTCCCAATTCTTATTCCCAAAAGGTTGCTCCTCACATTATTTTCTATCCTCAGAAAATGGTAGTTCCCACATGGCTAATTTCTTGGACCAAATATCTTCCTCCCCTATTTTCACAACTCCAAAGCCAATAATCTGGTAAGCCCCACTAGCTGTGCCTTCCAACTCATGTACTACCTGTCACTTCTCTTTACTACCGTTAGTCTTCTTGTCACAATTACCTCTGGTCTCTATAGTGACAGCTGCAGTTATTTCCACGCCGGGTTTCACCACATGCTCGGTGTGGCGTATTCACTATACACAGTACCCAGTGCAATCGTTCTCAAGGCACTCCGCTGAGCCTCTCCTCCAGTGTTTGCCTTCATTCAGAATGAGGACAGAATCCTTTGAGAGCTGAGCTTACAGGCATGACTTGCAGAGGCCAGGAGAACTATGAAAACTCCAGGCAAATGACCTTCAGTGGGGACTCTGCTTGTAAAGCTCTTGCTCAGTGCTCGAACAGCTCATTTCTTCACTACCTGGTTGTTCAACTAGGTGCACCCTCTCCCCTGTCAGGCAGAGTTGTCAGACATGACCACAGTATTATGCTCTTCCTATCCAGAGGGTCTCATCCTTAGTCTCTGTCCCCCGAATGACAATGAAAGCTCCATGTTTACTACGGGTGTATGTACTCCAAGCCCCAGAGCTTTAACATCAATGCAAAACTCAGCACTGTCACTCAGTACATATTTAACACATAAACATTAAGTATGAATAACATCATTTCCAACAATAATGATTTTCAAAATGTTTCACTAAATTCATTAAAATACCATTAATCTAATGAAATTACCAAATGTTATTAATACAAATTTCTTGCACAGAAATCATAAATCTAAAGAAAATACTGCAAGTCTGAGGACATGGTAGCTCCCTATTGACCTGCTTGAACCTTTCAGTGTTTAGTACAGTGATGCATTACACCTATAGAATGTTTTCAGTATGTGAAAGACAAACAGTTATCTGTCCTGACATGGACAACAGACTCTGGCGCACAGCAACCAATCAGACACAGAAGATACACAATTTCTAAGAAGTCAGCTAGTACTGACCTGCAGCATGGCCACAGGTGGAGGGAAAGCCTCTGCCTGTGTTGTGACCACAGTCTCCTTTTCAACCGGAGTTGGACTCTGTGTAGTCTGGACCGTTTCTTTGACCGGTTCTGAGGTTTTCACAGTTTCCCATTCTACAAAATATTTGAAATTCATTTCCTTTAAACTCAGCTTTTCAGTTTTTTCCCCATTTACATCACCATCTAAACCCTTGCCAGATCTATCTTGTCAAATCTAAAAATAACAAATGAAATTAAAATGACAGCACTGAGCTGTAACAGACATACCTTATAGTGCGCCTGATTATGAGAAACCAGCCCTATTTTGTATATTATCAATCACAACTAACAAAGTATTTAACTTAGCACAGAGAAATATTCCAAAGAGGACAAGAACAAAAATGTGATTATCTGGCATGTGGCACATGCCAGAAGCAGAACACTTAGAACACTTAGGAGCAGGGGCCAGCCTGGGCAACGTGACATCAGACATGGTCCTCTTGTCCTTTTTAGAGTCTGCTTTGGCTTCTCTGTGTATCTCCCTTCATCTCCTATATGTTCCATGTTCATTAAGGTCTGGCATGCTGCTTCCCAAAGTGGATACATGTCCAAATCTTCAGATATGTTCTACCCTCACAGACCTACATCCACTCACAATGAAATGCTCCCATGGCTCAGCTCCCTTCCTGGTCTCCGTCTCTCTGTCTCCTCTCTTTCAGACAGACTCTCACCATACAGCCTGGCCTGGAACTTGGTATGTGGACCAGGCTACCCTCAAACTCATACAGACATCTGTCTCCCAAGGAGTATCACTCAAAGCAAATGCTCCACCAGGCCTGTTCTGTGCTTTATACTAACACAGACATCCATATAGGATTTTTTGCTTATTATTTATTTCTTTTGAGTAGGACATGGTTTATTCCAGTACACAGTAGAGTCTCTTCAGGGCAAGGGTCTCTGTTCTAAATATATATACTTGCTTCAATAAATAAATAAGATAGAAAGAGGAAAAGGAAGGGAGGATGGGAGGGATGGAGGGAGGGATGGAGGGAGGAATGGAGGGAGAGGGGAAACATGTACACAAGCAAGCATAGCCGTGGTCATACAGGTCAAAGGTGAGTCTTGCTTTCTGTTTCCCTATCACAAAGTCAGTTCCTAAAGAATGAATTTGTCACACGGCAGAAACGCAAAGAAGCTCTGTCATGGAAACAGGTACAGGGCACAGGAAGCACAACAGACTGTTATCTGGATGGTTCTGGGCTTCAAATCTAGGAGCCCGCTCATGCTAAGAACATGCTCTTCTACCTGAGGGGTCATCTCCAGGCAGGAGGCAACAACAACATTAAGAAGATGTCTGAGCATGTTCAGAAACATGACAACTACCCTGAAAGCAGGTAGTTTTGTAAGAGAGCTAAGATTCAGAGAAACAGAAAACATAATCATACTTTGGATCAATCCCAAATATCAATTAGATTATTCCCTTAGGGTTGTAGCTGATCGTAAGTTTGTAACTGTGAAGTTTTAAAATTTAAAAAAAAGTAAAGAGCAGGGCATATGATCATTTGGTAATAGGCCGTGTAGGAAGTGTTTCAGAAGGTATTACACCACAATACTTGACCTGCATGGGAGAGCCTGCTCCTCAAAACAAACTCTATCTAAAATCTTCTGCAATTTCTCCAAGAGGCGTCTTAAATCCTCAGTCCCCATTTAAAACTCATGGATGATTAAAAAAAAAAAAAAAAAAAAGAAAGACTTCCTTTAACATACCATCCATGGTACAAAACTTTCTCTTAAATACAATCTAATAAAGATGTTAATTCATAAAAGAAAACACTGCAAGCTACATTTGCAGGCTTCCATTCAGCACTTTCCTAACTGAAGAAGCAACATCAGAAATGGCATCGACTCTTACTTTTGGAGCTAAGTCCAGGAAATAAGCATAGTTTCCTCTGCCTCCCTAAACATGTTTACATTACAACCTTCTGAAGTACACCTCAAATAATGAAAAGCATGTGCATTCTCACCAGCATTTACAGTTTCCTGGTCTATCATGCCTCCTTCTGCAAAGCCATCCAAGTCATCCACTTTAACTTTTTCCCAGGGTATATATGTGACTCCAAGATCCACATCCCAGAACTGTTTGTATTCTGTCTTTACACCTTTGTTCAAAGCCCAGGCAATCTATGGGGAACGGGGAGAGGAAAAGATGATCACAAATATACTAAATAAAAATAAAGTTCAAACTCATACTTAAGCAAATAGAAAGAAAACTCATTTTTACCCCCCCCCAGTACTTGTTTTAAATTTGCATTGTAGATCATATTTGCAGCATAAGATCTGTTTCTACGTCTTATCCAACTCTAAACTCATTTCTGGAAAAAAAAAAAAAAGAAGTCTAACTTTCACAATAAAAATCTCAGTTCATTGACAATAACTAGGATCGTTATCACAACTTTCAGAAAACTTTGTACATCATGCCAGGATACATAAGCAATACCTGAGTTTACACACATAAACTATCAGGAAATGGTAAAACATGGCATACATACTCCAGTTTTAATTTAGGTGCAGAAGCTGACTGAATGCATTCTCTAAAGAGTCAAATGAAATTCTGAGTCAACCACAAGGATTGAGAAAACACTTCATAAATTCTTAAAGACTAAGAAGAAGACAAATGCTTGCAGACAAACTCTTTACAAGGTGGCTAGTTAGATAAAATGAGAAGTAAAAAATGTAAAGAATAAAGGAATGCTGGGTGAGGCGTGAGTTGGCACAGACTCTGTGAACCTAAGGAACAAACAAACTCGAACTGTGATCAGTAAGTTAGTGTACACTATAATTCAACAATAGCTTAGCCATAAGGTGCTGCAAACATTAAAGATAAGGCTGAGTATAAACTCATTGTAAGAATATATGCTTACAACCAGGCGGTGGTGGCGCACACTTTTATTCCTAGCGCTCAAGAGGCAGAGGTAGGCAGATCTCTGTGAGTTTGAGGCCAGCCTGGTCTGCAAGAGCTAGTTCCAGGACAGCCAGAGAAACCCTGCTGGGGAGGGGAGAGGAGGGGGAGCGGATAGATATATGTGCTTAAATTAACATGTCTGATCCACATCAAGGGGTAAAACGCACTGGGGCAATCTCACAGTGCAAACAATTAAGATCGTATGACCTTTCCATTGAAAATCAAGACTGTGACATAACAGATGCTGGAATGGTAGTCATCGCTATAGCATAAACTGATACACAGAAACTCACCTTAATGACCTTGGAACCAATTTTATAGGATCCTGAACTCAGTTTCTGAAGAGCCCGAAATGAATCTTGCCGATGAACCATACAGACATATGCACAGCCCCTGGGTGGAATCATCTGAGAGAAAAACATCCTTTCTTAACACACAGCAGAAACAGAACACCATGACAACTGACTAAACCTACAATTTATTTTTATAGATGGCCAAATTAATTTTCTTTCTACCTCCAACTGTTGAGTGATACAACATATGCAATTAATTAATTCAGTTTTAATAAGTCTCATATTCATGCCTTAATTTGGCTTCCATTCAGACCATGATAAAGATTAACTCTTGAATACATGTTACCAGTTTAACTACTGAAAATAGAACTTTTTAAAGAAATGCACAGCTCCATTTTCAAGATGGAAGGTAAAATGGGGGGGGGGGGTCTTACTGACAAATTTAAGACTTAACAGCTATCCTGCTATAAAACCCAATGAATGTTTTAAGATACTTACTATTAAAAAAGCACATATAAACAGCTTCAAAGCAAACACAGAAAAATGAATAAAAATAAACAAATCCTGTCAAGATATGCATCACCAAAGTCGCACTATTGGCTTAATTAGGAAGTGAAAACAAGGAATTTTAAAACACTGTCTTAGTGCTAAAGTGGTACCTACATTAATAGATTCAATCTGTCCAAACTCCTCAAAAAGGTTGGTTAAATCCTGCTGTGTAGCCTTCTTATCCACTTGGCCAACCCAGAGGGTGGTGCTGCACACTGTTGAGACAAAAAGCAGAGGGCTAAATCACAGAGGCACAGTCACCCAACATTAGTAACAATAGATCAAACTGAAGGCAACATAGATTAAATGTCTGATGGCCACACACAGATAACTGTTATTGACAAGCCGGATGGCTGAGCGGTTAACAACAGTGACTGCTCTTCCAGAGGAAACGAGTTCAATTCTGGCACTCACATGGTAGCTCACAGCCATCTGTAACTCCAGCCTCTACAAATTGATATCCTCTTCTAGCTTGCTGCGTTTTACTCTTAAAATGTCTAACTAGTAAAAATAAAACAGCGTCAGGTGGTGAGGGCAGCTCACGCCTTTAGTCTTAGCACTCGGAAGGCAGAGAGAGGCAGGTGAATCTCTGTGGGTACAAGGCCAGTCTGGTCTATAGAGTGAGTTCTAGGACAGCAGGGCCTGAACAGAGAAACTCTGAGTAGAAAAACCAAAACAAACAAACCACAATAGAAAATTAATTCCATTATAATTGAGCCACAAAAAGAAAATGAAATTCTGATCTTTTAGGAACACCCATGGAACCAGGGGGAAGCACACAACAGGAAATAAGCCGAGACAAAAAGAGTGTTGTTGTGGGAATTTAAAAAGTCTTAATAATAAAAACCTGGAGTCAGGTATTGGGGGTAAAAGCTGAGACATCAGAGAAGCAGTGTAGCCAGCCACTTGAGAGACCTTTGCCTCCGCTGAAGGGGCAATCCAGTCTCTATGAATCCTCAGACTGGTCCTGAGCTCCTGTCTCCTCCCGCTTTATATTCCTCTCTCCACCCGGGCCACACCCCTTCCCATCTCACCTCACTAGTGCTGGGAATAAACGTGAGTGACTCCCAAGCACCGGGACTAAAGGGCCACCACTCTATGACTCTAATTCTCTTTTAGACTGTAGCCAAGGGTGGCTTGAACTCACAGATAACCACCTGCCTCTGTCTCCTGAGTGCTGGGAGTAAAGGTGTGGCCACCAATGCCTGGCCTCTACAGCTAACTCGTGGCTTAGCTCTGTACTCTAATCTTCAGGCAAGCTTTACTTGTTAGATCACAAACAATCTATCACTATATTTCTCTTGTTTTGCCTAAAATAAAAAAGGCTATAACTAATATAAGAAAAACTACATAAAGTACAATAACTATATGCAAGCAATAAATATATCAAGAATGCCTAGTCCATTAACAATTGACAAATTCAGAGAAAAGACTCCATATCTATCCTATCTTGGTTGAGTCCAAAAGGTTGTACCTAATTCACTTTTCTATTTTAACTTGCATTACACCAAAATTATCTTTGTGTCTCTCAACCTTATATATACACTTTACATTTCTTTAATGGATTTCTTTTCTAAATCTGGTAATAAGGAAAATAACTATAATAACTATAAAGTTTTCAATTCCCTCAGAAACCTGAGAAGAAAATAGTATTACCTGAGTAGGCAGGAAATGTAAGCAAGAAAAATTATGAGAAATGACAGAAATTGCTGGCTGCGTAGACAGTTACCCAAGGTTTTCTTACAACACTGAGGTTCCCCTTCAGTCTACTGGCCTGAATACTCTAGACTTTTCTATGAAGCATGATTATTGAAGGACTGTCCCACCTTATCTTGGCAAGGTTTGCAGTCACCCTCATTTGTGTTCTGCTTGCTCAGTTAGGACGGCATACCATCAGCGGTCGAGGCAAGGGGCACTTTCTTGCCCAGTGGCTTATTTCTGCCACAAAGAAACAAAACTCCATGTGGTATTTCTTCGAAGCCTATCTCTGAAGTATCTAAAGGTAACCTATTTAAAATATATCTGTTTGCCTTTGAAAACATACCTAACATGACTACAAGTTTAAATGTAATAGGTGACTAATATTAATCTGCATTTCCATATTATCCTAAACAGCTGGTACTAATAACTTGTAAGAACGAGAAATTTGCATTGCACTGTTAAATGAGCTGTATGGGCACACTACTACCTTGAACAAGATTAGAAACAAAATTAATCTCAAATTTGTTATCAATACATAAAATTTGTATATGATACACAAAAATCCAATGCAACATATTTTTTTTTTCTTTTTTCTTTTTTTTTTTTTTTTTTTTTTTTTTTTTGTTTGGTTTTTCAAGACAGGGTTTCTCTGTTTAATAGTCCTGGCTGTCCTAGAACTCACTCTATAGACCAGGCTGGCCTCAAACTCAAAAATCCACCTGTCTCTGTCTCCCAAGTGCTGGGATAAAAAGCATGCACCACCACTGCCCAGCTAGTATTTGCTTTTTAAAAGTAGATTCGATAATCTACCTTTTTATCTTGTAACATCTATAACCTCCCATTTTCCTTTTCAAAGAAATCTACCCTTTTAGCCTACCATATCTGTATCCTCCTTTTTTCTTTTCAAAATAAGAACCCTCAATCCATCATCTTTGTTTAACTTTTTTTCTGATAATTACCAATAACAATGTGTAACTAATCTCCTTAAACAATGATAAATACCCATAACCCATTAAATTACCAAAATCCACCCACCCGCCTCTTGGGAATGTGGGCATTGTGTTCTCAATTTTACTTCCTGCTGTCTGGAGCGACAGCATCTTTAGGGAATCCTGTAAAGAAAAATGTGGGTTAACTGTCAAGTCCCAGGAGAAGTAGCTGTGTCATTTGTTCTTCAGTCTCTGTGTAATGGGAAAGTGTAGGGCCTATCTCAAGTCCTGGCTGGAACAGTCTGTGAGGCTAGATCATCTCAGCTGGCCTCCACAAAACTGTCCTGAGCAGTCTGTAGTCCAAAGCTCATCTTTAGGTGATGTTTTTCATCTTAGTGGCATTATCATAGTCCTGTGGAATCGTCACTGTGGGGCCCCATCCTCCTTTTAAAGACTTCAAAGGCTCACTGTAGAAAACTGATAGAGACTCAAACCCGAAATCATGTACAGGATGGTAGATGAAGCCCTTTTCTAGAACTAGTGCTCTGTATGAGCATTACTATGACAAAAAGTATAAAAATCTCAGAATGCCATTCTCTCACTATAAGGCAGAAACTGAAAGAGCTAATGTCATAGAAGAGAACCTAAGAGAGGAACAAAAAGCCTGGGAAAGGTATTCGATTCACAGGCAGAGGTTGACAGGCACAAGACAGCTCTGGTAAGAGGAACCTAGACTGCAATGTGTATGAGGGTATATCCACACAAATCTAAGTTTGTATAATATCTAAAACTTCAGAAAAGAGGAGAACTCAATGTTGAGTGATGAGAAAGGACACAGAACACAAGTCAGGAAAGAATCTAGAAGGTGTTTGTTTCAACTCCAACTAAGTGTTTTAACACCGTAAGTACATGCATGCAAATTTTTGTGTCTATTGCAGCAGGCAGAATTGTTTTCACATCTAAAAGAACCCAGCGCCTGCTGTTCCTGAGGCAGCAACCATGGAGGCTAGGCATACTTCCTAATGCCACTAACATTTCATCAGGAGAACTACACTCCACAGGTCATTGAGACATGCGCCACACTGAGCCACTTAGAATGTGACTTTTTTTTTTTTTTTTAATACTTTTGGGGAGGTAATAACCTGAAAGTGTCCATATTTTGATGCAAAACTACATCAAATTGTTCTACCACGCTGTTACTTAACATGTAACCTACATTGCTATATGTAAAATACAAAACAGTTTTATTTTTCAGAGGAATAATGATGTTCAACAGTAACACCAGCTAAATAATCATTTGAGTTTTATCTTAATTGCTCTAATTTGATCATTACATGGTGTTAGCATGTATAAATTACCATACTGTACCCCATAAGTACATGTAATTATGAGGTGTCAAACACAATATATTTGGGGGACTGAAAAAGAGGACTCAGCAATTAAGAGCACATGCTATTCTTATGGGAAACCCAGATTCAGTTCCTACCACCCACATAGCAGCTAACAGCTATCTACAACTATAGCTAGAGGGGATTCGAAGTACTCACCTCCGTGGGCACCAACACACACACACACACACACACACACACACACACACACACACACACGTAGCCCATACATATAAATCTTTTTTAAAAACCACAAAACTTTTAAAAGAGAAAACTGGATTCCATGCCTGGGTAATCTAGTTTTTATGTCAACACAAGTTAGATCCATCTGAGAGGTAGAACCCTTGATTGAGAAAATGCCTTCATAACATCAGGCTGTAAGCCTATAGGCCATTTTCTTAGTGACTGATGTGGCAGACCCTAGCCTAGCCCAGTGTTTCTCAACCTGTGGGTCAAGAACCCTGTGGGATTACGTATCAGATATTTACATTACGACTAATAACAATAGCAAAATTAGTTAAGAAGTAACAACAAAAACAATTTGTGGTTGGAGTCACAACATAAGAAACTATATTAAAGGGTCTCAGATGAGGAAGGTTGAGAACCACTGGCCTCGTCCACTATGGGTAGTGTTTTCACCGGGCTGGAGCAAGCCAGTGAGCAGCACCCCTCCATGGCCTCTACATCAGCTTCTGCTTCTGGGTTCCTGCCCTGTTTAGTTCTTGTCCTGACTTCCTTTGACAATAAACAGTGACACAGAACCATAAGTAAAATAAACCCTTTATTTCCCAAGTTACTTTTGGTCATGGTGTTTCATCACAGCAATAGAAATCCAAGTACCAGGATAGTGAAGTCTTAGTATTACTGACCTGACCCGGCTGTTTTTGGGAGGATTATGGAAAGATTTTGGAACTCTGCACTAGAAAAGCCATTGGGTGTCCCAAGTTCCGTGGGCTGCTCTACGGAAGCTTAGAAAATAGAGTGACAGGAAAAACACAGAAGATAGATGCCTGTATTATGAAATAACAGGGATGTTTCAGAGTCACCTAAGGAAGGGAAGGAAGGGGAAGGGGAAGGGGAAGGAAGGGGAAGGAAGGGGAGGGAAGGGGAGGGAAGGGGAAGGAAGGGAAGGGGAGGGAAGGGGAAGGTGAAGGGGAGGGAAGGGGAAGGAAGGGGAGGGAAGGGGAGGGAAGGGGAGGGAAGGTGAAGGGGAGGGAAGGGGAAGGTGAAGGGGAGGGAAGGGGAAGGGGAGGGAAGGGGAGGGGAGGGGAGGGGAAGTGGAGGGGAAGGGGGAGGGAAGGGGAGGGAAGGGGAGGGGAGGGGAGGGGAAGGGGAGGGAAGGTGAAGGGGAGGGGAGGGAAGGGGAGGGGAGGGAAGGGGAAGGGGAGGGAAGGGGAGGGAAGGTGAAGGGGAGGGGAGGGAAGGGAAGGGGAGGGAAGGGGAGGGAAGGGGAGGGAAGGGGAGGGAAGGGGAGGGAAGGGGAAGGGGAGGGAAGGGGAGGGAAGGGGAAGGGGAGGGGAGGGAAGGTGAAAGGGAGGAGAGGGAAGGGAAGGTGAAGGGGAAGGAAGGTGAAGGGGAGGGAAGGGGAGGGAAGGTGAAGGGGAGGGGAGGGAAGGGGAGGGGAGGGAAGGGGAGGGAAGGGGAAGGAAGGGGAGGGAAGGGGAGGGAAGGTGAAGGGGAGGGGAGGGAAGGGGGCACTGGAAGCTCTCTGCTGGCCTCCATAGCACTAGGCATGAAGTCGTGAACATACATACAGCCAAAACACCTGTACATAGGAAATAAACACTAGAATAAAAATTTAAAGGCAGAGACAAGCATCACTGACACAAATCTTCTTTCCTCAGAGTTAGGACACAGGAACTGCATTCTACAAGTGACCAAGTTGGTACCTTGTGCTGGCAGCCACACTTGGTAGTAAAAGGGTGCACTGGTTTTTGAAGGCATAAAGAGACAGAGAGCAGCAAAGAGTCTTGGCACTGTGTGGAAGGGCTGGATTCCCCGAGGAATTCCCTGGTGACAGAGCAGACCGGTTGTGGCAAGAGAGCCCAGCATTTTGGAGATGGCAGGACATGATCGGCAGCTGTGGGATGGAGGCAGCCTGAGCTTAGGACACAAGCCATGTTGCTGCTGAGGGCGGAGGCAAAGGTGGCCCACGCCCCTTGGAGGAGCCCAGACACCCTGGGCTGAGCTACTGACCCAACCAGAGTCTAGCTCTGCCTTACTCAGGGTGTGCCTGTGCCCCAGTTCTTCCTGGTTTTGGTTGCTTGTTTTTCGAGACAGGGTTTCTAACAGCCCAGCTGTCCTGGAACTCACAGAGATCCACCCGCCTCTGCAATGCTTTAATCCCAAGTACCCGGCTTCGTTCTTCCTTCCTGGAAAGCACTTCATTTATTTTTGACTTTATAGAGCCCACAGTTGAAAGACTTTGGATTATTAAAGAGCCTAAACTTTTAAAGCATTTGAATTTGTAAAGACTGTGGAACCATTAATGTTTGTAAATATGTTTTATATTGTACAACTAATATTAAAATGGTATATCATGAAGGCAACAAAAAAAGAAAGATTATACTTAATTAGTAATGTGTTTGTGTACCAGCTGCTTGTTGTGTCAACGTGACACAAGCTAGAGTCATCTCAGAGGAGGGAACCTCAACTGAGACAATGCCTCCCTAAGAAGGGGCTGTAGGAAAGCCTGTTGGGCATTTTCTTAATTAGTAATTGATACGGGAGGGTATAGCCATTGTGGGTGGTGCCACTTCTGGCCTGGTAGTCCTGGGCTCTGTAAGAAAGAAGGCTAAGCAAGCCAATAAGCAGCACTCCTCTGTAGCCTCTGCTTCAGCTCCTGCCTCCAGGTCTCTGCCCTGGCTCCCTGCAATAATGAGCAGTGATGCGGAACCGTACACAAACTGATGCTTTCCTCCCCAAGTGGGTTTTGGTCATGGCACTGTATCAGTCATACTGGCTCTGACTAAGACAATGCTCAACAGCATCACAAAGTGGGTGAGGAATGAATGAAGAGAAATTAAATAAGAGCCCTACTGTTAACAAAGGACATAGAGCAGAGATTTTACACTAAAACATTTACATAGGGTCCCTTATGATGAGGAGCAAATAGAATCTTCAGAAGTTGCACTGGTTCTTTATAATGTGAGAAGGTTTTGGAACGATAACTAAGGTCTACTGAAACTGTCATTGTCCTTGATTTTAGGAGTTGTTGGGAAATTTAAGTACTGTTCCTTACAGCTCTCTTCCTCCCCCACCCAGCTGTAGAATTCCCGTGCTCTCAAGGTTGATAAAACACGGAAAGTCATAACTTTCCGGTGTGCAGTGCACGTGCCATGACCCCAGGTGTGGGCACTGCATGATTTCCTCCTATGCTTAGCCCATCCCCTGGCTTGGGTATACAAGCCCATTACTCTCTGTAATAAACGGCAGCAGCCTCCTCTTCATTTCTCATGGCAGTCTGTTAAGTGTTTCAATCCCGACACGCTCAGTAAACTGGCCAAGCAGTTGTGGCAAGGAGTCTAAATTTCAAGATGCTCTAGCACTTCTAAATGAGGGATTGAGTTCACTTTCCAATGTAAGAAGGTCCACACATGGCTAGCAATAGCAATGACTGATGCTGAGGTAACTTATTTGAGGACCGCCAGAAAGTAACACAAGTTCACTTTTATCTCTTGGGCAAAAATGACAATTTACTCTCTATCAAGTGCTTCCTTGCTTTAATTCTCCCTAGAAACAATAATGGATTAACAATCTCTAGACAGAACCTGGCAAAAACACAATTCATTTTGTTAAACTTAATGTGATTCTTAACCTAGCTAGGAAAACAGGTTGTACTATAGCCATTTCTATTCTGGTACAAAACCACAAGTTTAGAATTTAACATTTACACTGAGACACTGAGGTCGGGCTAGGACTTTAGCTCAGTTATATACTGATTTACCTAGCAGGTACAAAACCCTTGGTTAAGTCTCTAACATCACACATAAACACACACACATAAACACACACACACACACACACACACACACACACACACACAGAGAGAGAGAGAAATTAAAAACAGAATACATAAATAAGTCTATAAAAGTACAGAAAAGTATACCTTTGTGTCATAATTACTCCTACAGATTTGAATACAATAGTAACTGTTAGTTATAGATACCAGCCAGGTATTTTGTGTACCCTTGATCAAGCCATACTTCACAACTTGCCATTCTTGATGATCTTACACATATCTGCAAATTTGTTTTTCTTTCACAAAAGCCCAAGTTAAAGCCATTTCATTACTAACAAGCTCCTCCCTTTTCAGTTTCTTACTCTGAAAATAAAACTGGGTAAGAGATTTTTATAGCAGAAAGCTAGTTTTGTTTTTTAATTATTTGTTCTTGAGAAGGGAGTGACTTCATTACATGCAGAGACCAGAGACAGCTTAAGTGTGCTTCCTCAAAAACTTCAGGGGGTTGGTTTGTTTCTGAGGCAGTTTCTGCTGGCCTGAGCTCACCAATTAGGCTGGGCTGGACAGTGTGGAATTCACCTTCCAAGCATGAGGGTTACACACACCTTCCCAGGCCTCTCCTGTGGTTGCTGTGGATCAAAGCCTGGTCCTTCTGCAGCAAGTGCTCTGAGAACCTCACCTGACTTCTCTCCACAGCAACAGAGAACTGGTTTGCAACACTGGCCAGGAGGAAGGTCTGATCAAAGCATGTAACTCACCACTCAGCGTTTTGGATCTGACGGGAGGCAATCCCTTTTTTTGGCGTTCTTTCTCCCTCTCTCTGGCTCTTCTTTCACTGGAATACGACCGTGATGATTTTCTCTTTCGTTCTCTAGAGCGGGAGCGGGATCGCTTCCTGTGTTTTCGCTTTCGAGAGCCAGATCGTGACCTGGACCTTCTTTTTCTTGGTGATCTACAAAATAGTTATTTTACTTCTAATGACATTGTGATCTTTCCATCAAACCTTTTAATATTAAGTGACTGAGAAGAGGCAGCATTTGTCATATTTAACCACCTCTTAAACTAGTCCATACTATTATCAACTACTAAACATGTGTTCCACTGTAGTCTTACAGAGAAAAATACAATTCAATAAACGACCTCACATTATCTTAGTGTCTTTCAGTTCATTTTCACACAGAATAAAACACCAAAGAAAAGACTACTTAGCTGACCCAAATGTTACTTTTTTTTTAAATAAACAAAGTACTTCCAACACAGTATAATCCTGTTTAATACTTTACAACTTCTAAAATGTTACAGTTCTTGACTTTACAATGGAAGGTGATGCTGTAATTTATTTATACATGTTTGAATCAACACTACAGAAAAGAATGATGACTTGATTTGATTATAGGATGTGTTTTCTACTTGCTTGCAAGTAAACATTCATAAAACATGGTTTGTGGCTGGCTAAGGAAAGATTTTTGGTATTACTATACAAAAATTTGGACGCAAGAAATAAAGCCTAACTCCTATGCTGTGCAGAAGCAGATATCATGCTAGTATCAACTAAAATCCAAAAATCACAAACTCATGATAAACTTTATGTTCCTGTTACATAAAGTGTTCAAGGAGCACTTTATGTCCTGGTTTTAATTTTCAGTTACTTTCAAAAAATCCTTTTAAGAAAGTATTTCTAAAATAGTCAGTGTTTCTTTTAATCCTGATGCAAAGGAAAAAAGCAAAAAATAGTGTTAAATATTATAGAACCTTGATCGCGATCGCGAATGAGTTCTTGATCTTGAGCGAACAGCTACTTTCTTAGCTTCTGGTTCAAAGATCTCCTCTTCAGCAACATCTTGTCCTTCATCAATATCCATATCCTTGGAAAGCAAAGGTAAGGGCACATAAACAAAAAGCCCAATTAAAACATAGCATACAAGTGTAGTTCTGCCTTAAAAATGTTAGTAATGTAGCATCAGTGCCTCACAGGGAACAGAGACAGGATGTGGGACATTCACAAGACAAACCATGTCCAGGGTACACTATGTTCACAAAGGAATGGCTTTGAACACTTATGACTCAGAAAACCATTGGCTTTTACCTGTTGCTGAATATCTATAGAATCATCTAAATTTGCTTCAGGTTCCAGAAAATGCTGCTGGCTGCTTCCTTGTGAGGGTGAAGCTGAGTGCTCTGACCCAAACGTTCCTTCCTGGCTATCTTGAGGAGTTACCTGCTGAGAACGAACAAGGGAGAACTTCCATATAACAAACATCATAAGTAAAAATGCTCAAGGGGAGTCATACTCAGGGCAAGCCACCCTTAAGAGTAATTCAGGTGAAGCACTTTGTATTATTCCAAGTCTACTTTTAAAAAGGAAAGTCCCATTAGAGGGCACTGTATGTATTTGTATGAAATAGTCAGATGAAGTATTGTCCTCAGGAACATGTTTAAGAGTCATGAGATAAGGTAATAAGGAATAGTATAGAGATAATACTTAATGGTGATAAATTAAATGAATCTAGAACTACACAATTGATTACTAGTAACAAAATATTCTGAAGGTCCAATTTAAATCCTATATTCAAAAATTTAAATTACATATTATATGTCTAGAAGCAAAACAATACCCAAAGGTCACTACCAACATTAGTGACCTAGCACAACTATTCACAACTAGAGTATTCCCCAACTACTTTCTCTAAGAATTCATAAAACACTTATAGGAAATACAGTATGATGTGTAATATTTAAAATAACAATAAATGCCCCCCACTGTCCCAAGAAGTAGTACAGTAACACTATGTAGTGATGCTGCTACTGATGTTAATGAAAATGAACCAGAATAGCAATTTAAATGCTGACTTGTGCTAAAACATAAAGAAAACATATGGCAAAAGCAACTGCTAGAAAATCTTTCTAGAACATGATCTTATAAGCTAAAGCATAATAAAGAAAAGAATAACTACACACTAATATTCCCTTGTTACAAACTGTTCAGGAATAATCAACTCCCAAAACAAGGAAGCAGTCCACACACCTTACATATGCAAAAGAAAATGCAGGTAAAAGGAAAGACATGATTGCACAAAGTACAGACAGCAATAAAATGTGCCTCATACAAACTCAGCACTAAGTAAACAGCTCTAGTCAGGTTTAAGAAAGTCTATCTACCATGTGTAGTAGCACACACTTTTAAACCCAGCCTTGGGAAGCTAAGGAAGGCAGATCTTTGTGAGTTCAAGGCCATCCTGAACATAGTGAGTTCCAGGACAGATGGGCATGAGACCCTGTCTCAAAAAAAGAAAAAGAAAACAGAGACATCTAGGCAATTAAATGGGTAGCACAGGAGAGGAAACCTGTGGGTGCAAATGAGCCTTTCGCCTCGTGGTGATGCTCAACAGCCTCTAGATAGACCTAGCAATCTTTGCTCCTGGAAGCCAGCAGGCATCAGTGTCTTGAGAGAGGACCACAGGGCACTCTGTCTCTGCCTCAGCTGCACTGTACCTCAACCCTCTCTCCTGGTTGTCTTTCTAGTAAAGCACCTTACAGGAAGAATGGCAAGCATAGTCAATAACAGGATAAATGTGTCAGGAGTAATCCTGGAGTTGACTAGCCTTAGGAATTTTTATCACCTTAGTATGTAATATATACTTTTCTATATACATACTTAAAATAAGCTAAAAGTTCTGTGAATGGTTTATTTCAAGTTCAGAACATAAGGATTGGCAAGATGGTTCATTAGGTGTAAAGGTACCTGCCACCAAGCCTTAGGACCTGAACTCACATAGTAGGGTCGAGGGACCCAACTTTTGCAAGCTTTCACCTGACCTCATACATGCGCCACCCAAAATAAATAAACTAATGAAAGGCAAACTCATGCCTTTAAGCCACCAGCACCTGAGAGGCAGAGGCAGGCAGACCTCTGTGAGTTAGAGGCCAGGCTGGCTGGCCTACAGGGTGAGTTCCAGGGCAGTCAAGGTCATAGAGAAAGCTGGGGGCTTGGGGGGGGTGGAGACATCTCTCTCTCCACACTATACCTTTCTTACAAAAGTGAACTTACACTGGCTACAATCTGAAATCTATTTTTTTCCTCCACTGTATTCTTAATGCAAATTACCAATGTAATTATCTTAAGCATAATCTGGTTGTTTTACACACCTTTTATAATAAAACAAGTTTAATTCAAGATTGGGAATTCTGTGGTGTTTAAGCCCCATTGAACCAACTGGCATAATAATTTGTTTACAAGGAAATTTAGAGTACATTGCTCTTATGAATGGTACATTTTACAACTAGAAGAAAAGAAGGCATCAAAAATATTGGGCAGAATTTTAAGTAACAATTGCTAAGTCCCTTAGTCTCTGAGGAAAGGCCGTTTTGGTTTTGTTTTGTGTCAAAGTTGATAAATACACATTAAGCAAAAGTCAGAACAAACAAGAATCTCCTGAATCACAACAGAAACAAAAAGGCAGTAAATAGATGTGACTGTCGTTTTTTTCTGTTCCTTAACCGTATAGCAATGGCTGTTTTGTGTCATGTCTGTTCATGCATGCAGTGCCCAAGGAGACCAGAAGAGGGCGATGGGTCTCCTGGGACTGGAACTGTAAACTGTTGGGAGCATTCATGGACACATGTAGATGCTGAGAATCTACTCTGGGAAGAACAGCCAGTCTTAACCACTGAGCTATCTCTAGCCCCATGTAAATGCAATCTTGCAGAACACACATCAACGCTCTAGCTGAAATGCTTAAATGGTACAGGGACAACAGACTCTTCCGCATTCGGTCTTGTAAAGCTGGAGTGACAAGGACCTCCAGTCCTCTTGCAAGGAGCAGAAATGTTCATAAACACTGAGCCATTACTCCATCTGGAATCACACAACTTACTATATGTACCTGTCACCCAGTTAACATCCTGCTCAAAAATCCTGCCCACTTCGCACATTAGCAAATGATTGCTTGTCTCTTCCTTACTTTACCACATCTTTTATCATTGGATAAACTTGGACAACAGGAACTTAACTTCTATTTCTTCTAAAGGGATCGTACCACAGTGTGTGGCTAAATTCTGAAACTGATACATGGAGTGGGAGGCTTTGTTTTGGTTGGTGAGATTCTTCAGACTTGCTCCCTTCAAATCCTAGCAATTTTTCATGTCAAGATGACTGCCCCAACTTTGCTGTTTCTGCTAACCCTTCTGAAGTAAGAGTAGCATAAGGCGAGTCCTACTTATGACTGCTGTTTGGAGAAAGCGCCTCCTCTTCTCTGTAATTCTTTGTAATTGCTGTACTGCGTGATTGACTGACACAAACAATCCAATTGTTATCTTCTTTTTTATTTTGTAAAGATCTATCTATTTATTATATGTACATTACTCTGTCTGCATGTATCCCTTCAGGCCAGAAGAGGGCACCAGATGGTTATGAGCCATCATGTGGTTGCTGGGAATTGAACTCAGGGCCTCTGGAAGAACAGCCAGAGCTCTTACCCTCTGAGCCATCTCTCCAGCCTCCAATTGTTATCTTCTTATAATCTTCAGTAAATACCACTTAAGCAGAACATTTGCCTCTTTCTTTGACCAATTCAATCAGAATTAGTTCATCAAACAGTCCGTGTTCATGAGGTCCAGCAAGTATCGCTGGAGTCTTCCATTGTATACTAGTTGCATATACAAAAGGTTCAGGCTCTGCCTGTGTCTCAAACTGTTCTAAACATCAAAAGCACTGAGTCCTCTTCCATGTTCCCAGAACCCTGCACTTTTAACTCCACTAAAGAGAGTATAGAATTAATTTTGCCATGGGCTTACACAAATGTTTGTACTTCTTTAGAAAAAAAAAGGACACTTTCTGGTCCCTCTTTCTATGTATCACTTACGTAAAAATGTATAGTCACACATAATATATGTTTGTACGTTGCTTTAAATTCATGATTGATACCAACTTGAATGATAAGGCACAGTGTGGATTGTTTCTCATATAGGTTACAAGTAGGGTTTTAAGGCTAAAACTTACTCTATACCATGACATATTTTATCACTTCTAAAGTGGCACTTCTCCTAAATTTTAGCATCTCTCAAAATGGCATGAGGATACTGCACATTAGAGTAAACTTCTTAGCTATGTACAAAATAACGGTACACCTTAAAACTGCTCAGCTGTACACTCTATGCTTCAACTTCCTTTGGAGTGAAATGGGACTCATCGTACCTGCTCATGGACATAAAGTATAAAAATGCCTCTCCTACATGTAATTAAGGCTCCTACCACATGGTATTACCAGGGAAATTTTTAAAAATTGAAGACAGCATTATACTTTAGACACTACCATCATCAACATGATTGCCATCACCTTCCCACACAAGGAACTAAAGAGGAGAAAACAGGAAGCTTTGAGAGGTAACTCCAAACCTACATCTGACTTCCTAGTCTCCTACAGATCAAGAAATTCCTTCCTATAGCATGGTTTGGTACACTGCCAGAGACACTGTAGAAAGGACATGAAGTGGCTGCTACAAACAAAGACAAGTGAGCGGCTCCAAAGACAGAGAAAGGCCAACCCAAGCACCCACGCAATGCCCATCTGCAGAGCGCAGTAACTGCAGGGAGCACAGACCTTCTGGGGCTGCTGCTGCTCCAAGAGCTGCTGCCGCAGGTGCTCCAGGTTCTGCTGCTGCAGCTGCTCTGCTATCTGATGGAAGATGGAGTTGTTCACAGATTCGGAAACATGAGAACTAAAACGAGAAACAAAGGAAGAAAATGTATGTTAACATGCAGGGAAGGCAATATGAAGTGAGTATTCAGAAAACAAACATCACGGACAGTGTGCTCCGTTACAGTGTTTTTAAAATACTAATGCCATCGGAAGAGAAATACTCTCAATAATGTTTCAACAAACATTAGAGATGCTGTGTTACAGAGCCCACATCACTGCCTCATGCTGCACACGGGTGTGCTGTACTTATCAATCGTGACTTTTATCAGAGTACTGCAAGAGAACCCCAAAACACTTGTAAAAGGGTGAAAGCATGTAAACACTGACAATTTCTAATAACTCATGTTTAACCAAGAGACAGTGGGAAACAGTCTATCAATCGGTATGTGTAAAATGTGTAATTTTCATTGCCTGTAAACTTTATAGAGCATGTTCCTTTTACAAAAGTGTCTTGTTAACAGAAACAGTGTTTAGCTGAAAGAAGAAATAATAATGTAACTATGTTCTGTGAAAGCCACACCTGGAGTACGGCTGGAGTTCTAAGTGTCACAAGGTAAGACATGAAAAAAGAGAGGGCATCCCAGAAGGGGCAAGCAGAATGGGGACAGGTCTTCAAACAGACGGGAAAAAAAAGGGTACATTATCTGGAACAAATAAACCTATGGGGAAGAATGATATCTATCTTCAGATATTGAAAGGCTTTGTCCTGAAAGACGATGGAGCCAATTTATCCCTATCTTTAAATCAAAGTTTGAATTAGTGTCTAGATCAAGAGACCAGCATGTGACACTGTCAGTCACAAGAGCTCGCTCCTCGGAAGGTGGGAAGCACTGACTACCACCAGGACTATTGAGACGTTCTTACACTGTTACATTTTTAAACTTTGTCAAGGAAAACCCCTGTACCGAAAGCATGTGTTTGTATTTTACGTGTTCATGTGCATTACCCCAGTATATAGAAACCAGAACTGTCTGCCTGCATCACCGCTCCAAAGGCTCCCATCACTCTCTCGTCCCTCTCCCTCTTCTCACACTCTCCCACTGATCATCACAAATCCCCTCATAAAACACAGGGCTCTGTACAACTGTATAAGGGGGAAAGTCATCAATTTCAATAAAAACACACAAGCCAGTCTCTAAACAAACAAAGTCCATGTAATCCCAATCCTTAATTCTAACTAGTTTGATGCACTTGTCAGTAACTGGCATACTTTCTAGAGGTGGACTTCAGCAGAAGCACCCTATTACAAATATCCTTACAATTAAGTTACTTAAAGCCATCACAGATATTTAAAAAAAAAAAAAAAAATCACAACTAGACTTACCAATGCTTATCAATTTTCCTATAGGGAACTTTGATATATCCCAACTATTTGCACAGATCTGAAAGAGTCCAAATAATCTAGGGAGGTAATAAGACAGCAAGTCCACGGCCCTCCATAATTTCGGTGCTTATACCCTGAAACAACACCCCAACTTATGAACAGCTCACTCCAACTGTTAAGAATGTTAACATCCCACCCAGCAATTAGAACAGCAGAAAAAGAAAATACAGGTATAAAGAAAAACACAATTCTTACAGTTGAGGAGTAGGCATTTCCTTTTTGGATTCTTCACTATGCTCAGAATCTTCCCCAAAATCAAACCTGTCCATCAACTTCTAAAAAAGAAGAAAGAGACAGATTAAAAAGTGCTTCCACATGGATAACACACATTCATTTCACATGACACCATAGTAGAGTAAGGCATTCTGAATGCATGCGTTTAGAGTACTGTAACACACAACAGGTCCCCTCATACATATTCATCCGTGCAGCTTCACTCACTCATTTGCAAGTGCAGTCTGAAAATATCATGGCCATGATTCCTTCAAGAAAAACCATCATATAGTTTCATTACTGTTTTTCTATTTCCATTGTGCCTAATTCATTTATTAAGCATTATCACAAGTACATGTACACATTCATGTATGGTTTCGAGCTCTCTGGAGGTGCGGGAATGATCTCCTGAGGTCTCAAAGGACTGCTTCACCATCATAGAGGGAAGTCATTTTCACATAGGCAGTAAAAACACTAAAAGTTCTATTTGTCGACACAGGGTTTCTCTGTGTAGCCCTGGCTATCCTGAAACTTGCTTTGTAGACCAGTCTGACCTCCAACACGGAGATCCACCTGCTTCTACCTCCCCAAGGGCTGGTATTAAAGGCATGTGCCACCATGCCTATCTCACAAAACAGTATTTACAGAAAATGAAGGATTATGGAACTATAACTTAAAAAAAAAAAAAAAAAGCCGTCTAGGGCCATAATCAATTGTTAACTAGTCCTGGTAAGAACTTCATGTTAAAATGTCTAGCTACTAGGACTAAATCTAGAGCAACTGGCCAAATGGCTCATTATCCAAAAATAAAGTTATTACCCAAGTAATTAGTATTGTTTTTCCTATGAAAATAATAGCAGAAATAACATGCATACATGTTGTAGAATATTAGTTGAAGATGAATTACATTTGTTTATGCTGTAGAACATTTGTTTAATGATGCAAAGATGTGTTGCATTCTTTTATATTGCATTTGTTTAACTCTGTGAAGCTATGTTACTTTGCCTGGCTAAAAATCATGACTGGTCTAATAAAAAACTAAACCCCAATAGCCAGACAGAGGAGAGGACAGGCAGGTCTGGCATGCAGAGAGAATAAATAAGAGAGAAGAGAGAAGAATTGGAAAAGAAGATAGGACACCAGAGCCAACCAGACAGACAGACAGACAGACAAGGAATAAGAAGGAAAGAAAAGATACAGAAAAACAAAAACAGGTAAAAGCCCAGAGGCAAAAAGTAGATAGGATAATTTAAGAAAAGCTGGCTAGAAATAAGTTAAGGCCGGGCATTCATAAGTCTCCATGTGGTTATTTGAGAGCTAGGTGGTACCCCCACCAACAACCAAAGAGTTAAAACAACAACAACAAAAAACCAACTACATATACACAGGTTTGCATATGCATATGTAGATATAAACAAACATACCACTTTATACACTCCTGACAACCATGAAGACCATATCACACAAAAAAGTATTCATAAAACAGCCTACACTGTATTTTCATAGTTAAACCTAAACATAAAATATACAGTAATGTCAACTTACAGAAAATTTTTCCTTTGAGCTTTCACATACTGTTTATCAGATCAAATTACAAAATATAAACCACCGAAATAAGCACTTGCTGAGGTAGGCAGGTTGTGTATTAGAAGCCAACATGGGCTACACAGAAAGGTCATATCAAAAACACAAACTACCAAAGTCTAGGATAAAATACAATTTACAAAGTAGAATCTAAATGCGACATAAAGTTTATCCGTTCACATAAACAAAACTGGTATTTGTAGTGACTACCTTGTTGAAAGAGACGCCCTGATCCAAGGGTGTAAGCGAGTTGGCTGCTGCAGCTGCAGCTGTAAGCTGTGCCGTCAGTGCCTGCAACTGAACCACAAGGCCAGCATCCAGGGCCTGCAGGATGGAAGGCTGGGGCTTCTGCTGTTGGATCTGTAAGGTCTGTATTAGCTGCTGAAGCTGGAAGGGGCAAAAAAAATTGTAATTTTGGGGGGTACTGGGCTTTTGTGGATAAACACTTTTAGCCCATAAACTTTATCATCTTAGAGTGTTTTTAATGCATGGTGGTATGAAAGGGAAATGACTGTGATGACTGTGATGCTTAGGGCAGTTATGAGCACCTGGGTGGGAGTCCAGCCTGGCCAAAGAAAAAAAAAAAACAACCCTGGAAAATGGAGACAGGCTTGGAGAACTCAGAGCCTTGCCACACTTCCAGCCCACACTCTTTGTTGGTGTTTGCACATCAAGCTGTGATCTCTGACTTCCTGTGCGACACAACGTGGCCAGCGTTTTGCTCTAGATAGCCGCTGACATGCTTCCCTTACCACTCTGGATTTCCTCCCTCCAGGTATCTAAGCCAAAACACACTACTCCATAGTCACAGTGTGTTAACACAGAATGAAAATTATTATAGAAGTTGGACAACCTAAGGACATAAACTTAATATGCTTTGCTGGGACATTTCCTCGGGGGGCTGAGGCTGTACATCAGGCAGCAAGACAATCTGGCAAATAATGTGTCCCACGTGGTGCTGGTGTTCAATGATTGTAGGGGGTCACAAAGAAAGGTCAAAAGCATCACTATGGGAGCCAGAGAGATGGCTCAGCCATTAAGAGTACTGACTGCTCTTCCAGCGGATCCGGGTTCAATTTCCACACACACATGGTAGTTCACAGCTATCTGTAACTCTACTCCCAGGGACCAGACCACATTTTTGGCCTCTGTGAGTACTGGGCAAGTACTCCCAAGTGCTCAGTCAGGAGAAATACCCATATGCATGAAATAAAAATAACAGAATGAAGAGAGGCACTATGTGTCTGGATCAGAGTCCCTGAAGAAACCAGGAAAGGCCACTGGAAAAGGTCAGCCTCAGTTGCAGTGGCAACCCCAGCACAGTGGCGATGGCAGGACTGTGGAAAGTCTACCAGAGACAGAAGCCCGTGGGAGGCAGAGCTGGCCTGAGCCTATGACACAAGCTGTGTGTATGCCGTGAATGGCCAACACTGGGCCAGCCCAGATCATGAGTCAGACACTGAGCTTTATGTTTTTGTTTTTGAAACACTGCTGGATATTGGTTTTAGAACAGTGCCCTGGTTCGTCCTTCTTGGAATCAGAAAGGATCAAGGTACTTTGGAATTTATAGGAGCCCAGTGAATAGACTTGTGGATTTTGAGAGATACTGGTTTCAAAGTGTTGAAGTTTTTAAAGACTGTGGAATGTTTAAAGCTGCAGTGTGTTTTATAGGGCAGCCCAGGTCACTGTGGGTGGGGTCACCCCTAGGCACAGGGCCTGGGATAAGGAAGGAAGGTGAGAGGACATGAGCCAGAGAGCTCTATGGTCAATACTAACTCCATATAATATAGTAGAAAACAACAACATCAACACGACCCAGAGACTAGTGTTCAGTATAGCCATGGCACCTAACAGTGGTTGTACCAGCTATGGGCTACCGCAGTATTCCAATACAGAAAGAACTTACCACAGAACAAACGTTAATGACAAGATAATGTTCACAATGAATTACTGAGTGAAAACTACAAGTTACAAGAGTCAGTCACCAGTTATAGGTGTAGTGTTCCCATTGTTAAGAGGAAAGGAGGAGGACCACACATTAGGAAGACGATGCATGCTGACCCTTCTTGACACAACAGAAGGACTGCTCACCTGCTGACCTTGAGGGCTCTGTAAGATCTGAGCCACAGCTGCCAGTGTGTCTGTGTTTGCTATCTGAGACACCCATGGATCCGGTAAGCCTTGGACCACATTGGCTGGAGTAACAGGTGTCACAGGGGTTCCTTTTGGAAAAGACATCACACACACACCCAAAGTACATCAACAATACTTGAAAAAGTAGATTTATTCAGTTATATGTAAAATATAATCAAATATCTTACTTTTACTTTATAGCCTCCATCTTGAAAAATACCTCAGACCTTTATGTAGTTTTATATACAGACAGGAAGGTTTGAAACCTCCACTCTCACAAGGAATCTGCTCATATTTGTCTTAAACAAACTAAGCCTGTCATCAAAGGTTTCCAACAGAAAATTCTTTTATTTTTTTGTTTGTTTGTTTTTGGAAACAACATGGTTGTACATGGTTTCTCTGTGTAGCTCTGGCTGTCTTAGAACTTACTCTCTAGGACAGACTGGCCTTGAACACTTGCCTCTGCCTCAAGAGGAGGGATTAAAGGGGTGCGCCACCACCACCCAGCTTAGAAAATTCTTTAACAAGAGGGACCAACAAAACTACAATCTTTTCTGATAAAAACTGAGTGTATAAGATAAAACCATATTTTGTTCAAAACTCATTTATACATATAAATCTGTTTGTTGGTGGGTATAAAACAAAAGCTACATACCAAAAGGTTAACAAATGTTGGGTTCAGAGTAAAACTGAAAATATCATTTAAATGTTCCAAGATGATAAAATTTTGAGATAATTACATTAAAGCAATCTTGGCTTTATTAAGAAATGTTTTAGGTTCTTCTTAAAAAATATACCCCAAATTTTCTGTAAATCAATTGAAGTTATATACAAGTTTAAGGAGTTACAAACAACCTAAATCAGGGGAAGCTTCACTGAGAAGCGGGATGTGGCTCGCTGGAAGAGTGCTGGCCTAGCATATTGGAGGCCATGCATTCATTTCCTGAGAAAGCAAAGAAAAATTAACTGTAATCGACACATTTTCCAAAAATGTATGTCTTTGGTGATTAAAGAAAAAACTCATTTTTAAAAATTGCTTTATAAATTTTAGATTAAGAGCAAAAGTAGTTTTATCTCCTGATCTCAAATAGATATACCTGCATCTGTCTCCCCATTATAAGATTTAAAAGCATGTGCCACACCATACATGGCCTTCAAGTCACTTTCTTTCAACTTTGTAATGATGGACAAGTTGCTTCACACCATTACCTTGTCATTGTACACAGGAATGACTTGAGTCTCAGACACCAAGTCTATACCACGGATGCATACCTGGAGTATTGCTCATAGCTGCAGTGGTGCTGGCCAAAACAGGGGTGACAACGGGGGGAGGAATCCCTGCTGCCATATCCAGAAGGGGCTGGATAATCTCACTCTTAAAAACATTATTCTTCTGCCATAAGTTTAATACTCTCACTATTTTACTCTGAAGGGTGAAGAAAAAGAATAATGAATTTTTTGCTTTCAAAACATTAGCACAACTCATTACACACAGATTGAGCATAGAATGTAAAAGAGATTAAAATATTTCTATGGTAGATTCTATCCCAAAAACCATTTTCAACTATTCTGTATGTTCTAACTTTTTCTGCTTTCAAAATCTTAGTACATTCATTTTATATACATTACTCAGGCATAGGACGTAAAAAGTGATGAAAATATTTCTATGTTCAATTCCAAGCTGAAATTGTTTTTAACCATTCTGTGATTCCTAACTTAGGCGGTAAGGGGAGTTCCTTCTGACAGCTACACAAGATAAATAAAGCTACACTTAGCTTAAGCAAGGTGACAACTAGGTTCCATTTTCTATGTATGTCAATTCCCATGAGACTAATAACATAGCTGGCTACCAACATGTCCTAAAACTCCCCTTCACGTGGGTTCCAGGATCAAATGAAGGTCACTCGGCCTGAACATCAAGAACTTTCTTCACAGAGCTATGTCATCTGCCCTGCCCTAAGAACTCTGAGGCAGAGGCAGACTCTATCTCAATACCATAAGTACGCACACATAAAGGTATATTTAACCCTGACTCATACAATGCTTACCTTCTGAACTAGCAAATAACTTCAGGACAAAGTCCTCATCTAATGTGACTCTTAACAAATTTCATTTTATAAGCTATTTAAATAATTTTAAAGAAGGTATTACTCCACTTAAGAAATGTAGCTCAGCGCCTGTGTTCAGCATATTTCCCTGACCAAAAGAAAAAGGACAATTTACCAAACTCAGTTTCTGCCTAAGAACCTTGACATAAATGTACTTTAAACCCAGGATAATAAATGTATCTATGCATAACACGAGGCACAGCCACCTCCTCTGTTCTTCTGTTACTGTTCCTACCTAATCTCTCCCAAGATAGATAAAGCCAACACCCCACTAGATTATTACTCAATCTGGCCCTTAGGGTAAGAATTGTGTTCAGTATCAATAATGTTCCACACTATTTGGTACTTAAATAATCTGAGTCCTTTACCATTCTGCAGAAATGAATAAAATCCGCACCTTCTCCACCTCTTATTTCTTTCTGACAAACCCTTTGATTGCAGCTGTGCATCGACCCACTCCTACAGGTATATCATGCTGTTTTAGCCTCACTCTGTCCTGGCTTTCTCAAATATTTAGGGTAAGCCCCACTTTGGGTCCATGCAGTTGTGTCACATTTCAATGGAGTCTATAAAACTCATGACCTATGTGTTTGACATTTCTCATTCACCCTGGTCCTAGGCAAACGGTGTCAATAAAGTCTACAAACACTTATCCTCAATTTCATCATTCACAAAATGAGACTATAACAAATTTTTCTGCAACATAAGTTTGGCTGCTAGCATATGTGGACCTTAACCACAAGTCCTTAGTGTAAAGCTATAGGATATCAGTCACAGCTCTACTTCAAATAACTTGGAATCCTCACCTCTCTCTCTAACAGACTTCATATGAAATCCCAACTTGGTTCTGAGATTCTATTAATAACTGTTGTGTATTCCTTGTTCAGCGCCATACAATCTAACAGACTTCATATGAAATCCCACCTTGGTTCTGAGATTCTATTAATAACTGTTGTGTATTCCTTGTTCAGCGCCATACAATCTAACAGACTTCATATGAAATCCCAACTTGGTTCTGAGATTCTATTAATAACTGTTGTGTATTTCTTGTTCAGCGCCATACAATCTAACAGACTTCGTATGAAATCCCACCTTGGTTCTGAGATTCTATTAACTTAACTGTTGTGTATTCCTTGTTCAGCGCCATACAATCTAACAGACTTCATATGAAATCCCACCTTGGTTCTGAGATTCTATTAACTGTTGTGTATTTCTTGTTCAGCACCACACAAACTTGAGAGGACTGGGTTACACAGATCTCTGTGTAACACTCTGCTGAGCCCAAAGACTGCTACTTAAGGGCCTCCTTGGGTGAAGGACTGGTTACAGACCCTGGAAGATTCAGGTCTACAGGCAGAAGTACATGCCCAATGAAGAAGGATGTTCCAGGATGTTTTATCGCACTTTTTTTTTTTAACCTTAAAGGTTTTTCCACTGTTTTTTTAAAAATAAACATTACATTTGCCTCAACAGTCATTCGAAGCCATACTAAGACTAGTAAAAACTGTCCCTTTAATGTCAGTACATATGGATCTGAGTCATAACAAAGAGTAAAAAGGAGTGACGCTGTTACAATAATTAAATATTCAGAGTAACTAAGAGTAAATGACAATACAAGGTTATATAAGATAATCTAAAGACTCAAAGGAAAAGAGAGTAACATCCTTTAACAAAATAATGCCATACCTTGTCATCCCCAGGGCAACGATATAAATTCTGGAAAGTGCTAATGATATTATTACTAAATCTGGGTGCAAACACATCCTTCTCTTGACCAAACTGATGCCGGGATTGCCGCACAATGGAGTCAATGACATAGAGTCCAGGGACCTTGTATTCTGGTTTACACTGATAAGAGTGAGAAGGGAGAGGAAATAAAAAGGTAAAAAAAATCCCTGATAGAAAAAAAAAAACATTATAAACCCTATTCAAACAAAAACACTGCTCATGTCACAGTGAATAACCAGACTTTGCCAGATCCTCACCATCCACCCCTGGAATGGTACCTCCAAGAACAAAATCTACTTTGGCTATGCAATGCATCAGGTCAACTGTCACCCAACTTCCAAACTAGCACTGTATAACTGATTTCGATGTCTGAAAACAATCTCATATATAAGACATTATAAAAAAAAATTATTTCGTGATTTTGAAAAGCTAGAACAATGGGAGCAAAATCAGGAAAAGGTTAGGAAATGCCCGCCAGTTTGCACTAGACTCCACCGGAACACCACACTTCTGTATCAGCAGAAGAACAAAGAGCACAGCCCAAAGCTCAAAGCTGTCTCAAATACCTTATCTATAAAGGAGGCATGACTCTTCCACCATAAAAACTCTGGGGAAATTGCTAACACGGAAACATGCAAGTATTTTCTTTCACACTACCGCACTGGGTCACTGTCTTTTAACTTACTGGTCTATTATTTAATTTGTGAACTATAAGATTCTCTACTTCTTAGCCCAGGGTTACGTACTTAGAATCAAGCTTTCTACTCTAGAAGAAATCTAAGACAACCTGTCTTTTTATTTATTCTGTATGCACCAGTATCTTGCCTGCTGAGTAGATATGCACCACATGCACACCAGGTGGCTGCAAAAGTGAGAAGGCGGCACCAGATCCCTGGCAATGGAGTTATAAACGGCTATGAGCTGCCATCAGGGTGCTGGAAATAGAATCCAGGTCCTCTGCAAGAGCAACACTTTGTTTCATCAGAGAATAATAACCCTAAGACAGTATGCGAAACTGTTCTCAACTTTACCTGCCTTGTTTGCCCTGTATAAGGTCTACAAAATAAGATGTAGCACTGTTTAGTGCATTAATGGCTCAGACAAAATTAGAGGGTTAAAAATAGTTGGGAGAAAATATTTTAACCCATATTTCATATAAATACAAAGTTGCTTTCTAAGCATACAGCTTAAAATAACTAGTGAAAATCTCCTTAAAGGCCATACACAGCAACAATTTGTAACATCTGAAAAAAAAAAAAACAATCATAATGACATGTTTTCAAGAAGCAAAACAAACTTAGTAAAATTAGCTGCTTAAAGGCTACCATTTTCAGCTTAACAAACCAGGACTGTCGTTTTATTTCTCAATCAAAACAAAAAAACAAAAAACTGGAGTCTTTTTTTTTTTTTTTTTTTTTTTGAAGAAGAAGAAGAAGAATCTGGCATAGTCCAGATGGGCATCTACTTTGCTAAGCCTAATAAAGACTACACTTTGAGCCTGTGTACCTGCACAATCCTATGTTACAAAGTGCTGGAGATGAATGCAGAGCCACTGGTATGCTAGGCCAGCAAGCCACCTGCAGAACTACATCTGCAACACTTGGAAGTTTCTTTTTAACAATCCATCAAAATTGACTCAAGTATTTGATCTGAAGGAGAACAAACATAAGGGGTTGGAGGATGGCTAAGTAACTAAGAGTATTTGCTGCTCTGCCAGAGGACCTGGGTTCATTTCTCAGCACAAAAGTGGTCACGCACAACCATCTCTAACTCCATTTCTAGGGGACCCAGCAGACACTTGTTGCACATATATACATATAGGTAAAACACTCATACACATAAAAAGTGTTCTTTAAGTCAGGCAGTGGTGGTGCATGCCTTTAACCCCACCCAGCACTCGGGAAGTCGAGGCAAATGGTTTTCTGTGTGTTTGGGCCACCCTAGTCTACAGAGGTGAGTTCCAGGAAGCCAAGATTACATACAAAGAAATCCTATCTTGGGGGGATGGGGGTGAAGTATTCTTTAAAAGTTAAATCACATGCTTAAAAATAAATAAATGAATGAATAATAAATGAAAAAATAATGGCTGAGAACACAAGCATCAATACAAAACTACAGCACTTTTAGCCTAGGTAGTGAATAGCACATGTACTTACTTTCTGAATGAATTTCTCAACACTTTGTACCACGTGTTTATAGAACTGTAAGAAAAAAGAAAGCGTGATTCCAAAATCAGTTTGCACAGGTTAGAATTTTCTGCTGACCACAGGTTTGAGAAGGGCTCCTAAAATCCATCAAATAAATGTCAGACAAAATTGCTGATTCGCATTGTTTACCTTACAGGAAACTAGCCATTACATTTAATTCTTTAGTAATTCTTTGGAGCATGTATGTATGAATATATCTAGTATATTAGGCAACTTCCAACATTTTTATGAAAGCACACTTTGACAAATTATATTTGACAGCAATATTGTTATGTTTTTTCCAGAGAGGAAAAAGAATGTCCTACAGTATATATTAAGATCTAATCAAGGACAATACTAGAAAAAGCAAGTAACTCTACCTGCAGAACATTAACAAATGCGAGAGCATATTCCAACAACAGCAGAGGAGAGATGTATAATGTGCTAGTAAATCATATAGAATGAAATGATCCACTATCAATTATGAGAAACTTAATGCATAATAAAACATTCAACATAAACCTGAAAGTAAACTAGAAATTACAGACAACACAATTTTAATGTCAATGGTAATGCCACTATTAAAACACTTCTGTTTGGATGAACTTGAATTATAGTCCCAGTCTCACGGCATCTGGTTTACAAAGGATAGCCCCTTCCCTTAGACTGAGGAGACATACGAACTAAAGCCAGAACACTGAAATGTATACATGGGATGACTGTAGGCATATTAGCACAAAAGCATTTTATCAAAACAAAATTCATACATGTTATCAAAATACTGTGCTTTGGTTGTTTTCTAAGAAAATGTAGGGGCTGGAGAGATGACTCAGCAGTGAAGAGCACTGGCTGCTCTTCCAGAGGACCTGGGTTTAATTCCCAGCATCCACATGGCAGCTCACAACTGTCTGTAACGCCATTTCTAGGGCTTCTGACACTCACACAGACATACATGCAGGCAAAACACCAATGCACATAAAATAAAAAAGGTAGTAAAAAAAAAGAATGAAAGTATCAATGTTCTTCGAAGAGTTATATACAAGCATACAGAGGCCACTACTATTATTAATGACATCTAAAACCGTCAAATAAATTAGCCAGGAAAAAAACTGTCAGTGTAACAGGGTATGTGATTGTGTGTCAAGTTGAGAAGGGAGGGATGGATTAATCTTGGTTGTCAACATGACTACTGGAATCAACTAAAACCCAAGTTTCAGGGCACACCTACAGGGAATTTCTTAATCAAAACATTTAAGATGGCAAAACTCAGATAAAAGGCCACAGAAGGAAGACGCTTTGGCATTTTACTACTTGCCCTCATTGTTATTGGCAAGTTCCTGGATCCTACTGCTGAGACATTTCTTCGTTGGTATTAAAACTTACTTCTTCAGGATTCCAATGTAGACTGAAGCCAGCAGCTCTCTAGAAACCCTCCAGGAGTCCAGCTCCAGACTGGGGCTGCTGAGCTATCCAGTCTCCTGAACTGAACAGCTACCAGACTCTTGGCCTTTCTATCATGAGACAGCCAGTATTGGACTACCCAGACCACATCCTGTAAGCCACTCTAATAAAACCCCTTTCAATAAATAAATAGATTCGCCTCTGTTTCTATAGGGAGCCCTGGACTGACAGTATTTCCTTGTTGCCCTGACAAAATATCCTAATGAAAGCAATTCAATACAGTTCTAGGTCAGATACAGGAACAGAAGCTTGAGACACTTAGTCACACTGCATCAGAAACACAGAGCACAAGAGACATGGTTCAATGGCTTAAAAGTACTTCTCAAACAAACTCAAAGACATGAGATCAATCCTCACATACCTGGTGTGGGGGAGGAAACTGTTCTCTGACCACCACAGCACATGAGTGCCCACATTCACAAGCACAGCCCACAGACTAACAACAATTAGAATTCAGCAGCAGCAGCAACAGACATGAATGCCTGTAGCACTCAGTCCCCTTTCTCCATTTAAATGGCAGGGGATAGTCCCACCACCCAGAGTGGACAAGCCTACCCAGCTCAATTAAGGCAATCAAAGTACTTCCCTACAGGCAAGACCCAGGCCCATCTCCCAGGCGATTCTAGATCAAATCATATTGAATATTTAACAGACTTCCTCTCAAAAAAAAAGTTGAAAGACAATGGAGGGATATGTCTGACAAAGCCTCTGACTCTGTATGACCCTTATGAATGGCACATGTACACACACAGCACACACACAGGGTGTTTATTTAAGACACAAATTCATTACTCACCTTAATGGCTTTGATGGCTGCCTTTGTAATCTGGGTCATTTTTGCTTTAGAAATGGGTGGTTTATAGTCATTCAGCGAATATAACTGATGAAAAAGAAAAACAAATGTTAAATACACCACAAGTGCCTCTAAGCAATTGTGAAATTACCAGCATTTCCATTTTTTATGTTCTCAATGAAATACACGGGTAGCTTTAAACAAGCTCAACGACATAGGGAAATGTAAAATTACAATCAGTTATTACCTCACACTTGCTTATTCATAATCATTATAAAGTTAGAAGATGTAAAAACTTGGAATCCTCATACACTGCCATTGTATGAGTATTACATTGAGTATTAAATGATACAGCAACTTTATAATACACTAAAGAGCTAGCTAGCAATGCGCTCAGTGGGGAAGGTGAGTGCCTCCAAACCTAACAACCTGAGTTCATTCCTCAAATCCACATGGTGGAAATAGAGAGCCAATTCCTTCCAACAAGCTGTCCTTACACAGGCTCGATACATGTATATGCCGTGTGTGCACACACCAAATGTGAAAAATAAAAAATATTAAATAGTCACCAGCCAGGCAGTGGTGGCGCATGCCTTTAATTCCAGCACTTAGGAGGCAGAGAGCAGGTGGATGGATCTCTGTGAGTTCGAAACCAGCCTGATCTACAGAGTGAGTTCCAGGGCAGACTCCAAGGCAATACAGAGAAACCCTGCCTCCCTCCCCACCCCCAAAAAAGGCACCATGTGATTGAGCCAATTCCACTCCCAAGTATACAATAAATATTAAAAATTTGTGCCTCTGATGCTGAGTGTAGTGGCCGATGCTTTTTTTAAAACCCAGTACTTGGGAAGTAGAGGCAGGCTGATTCTCTGTGAGTTTTAAGGTCAGCCTGATCCACACAAGCAAATTCCATAACAAGTCAGCCAGGGAGAGAGAGAGGGAAAAAGGGAGGGAGGGGGAGAGGGGAGGGAGGAGATGGGCATGTTCTCCTACCACATTTATAACTATCTTTAAAAAACAAACAAAAAACACCTCCATCACTTCTTCAACAGTCAAGAACTTCCCTTTGAAGAAAACAAAACCAAACTGTATTTCTAGTTAAGCCTCCCCTGTCATGTTTACAGCCTCTTGCTCTTAGCACACACTCTTCTCCTCTTCTTCTCTGGCACAGCACCCTGAGAACTTCCTCCCAGGGACTCCCCAGCAGCTCCTGTGTGCTTTTCCCTAAGTCACCTAAGGAGGAAGGAAAGGGCTTCCATAACTCCCCACTACCAAACTTCTCTAACCCTAACCCTTCAAAGCATTTATCTTTGAAGCCATTAATTTGTCTGACCATGTCTAATATATTACTTTTCAAACAGAACTGCTACAAAGATAATGGTAACTGACACTAATAAACAAAGGGCTAACATTCCTTTAATGTAATTTAAGTGATTAAGTGGATAACTACACACCAAATGCTTTGCAAACAGAAAGCAACCGAGGAAATTAGGTAAAAACAAAATTACAGACACCTCATCTGGGTCAGGGCTGCTGCCAAGGACCATGTCTGGATCCGTGGTCCCTACTGCAACCAGGATCTGTTGATGCCCATGGCTCTGGATACCATTGAGAGCAATGCCAATGCCACCACCTGGGGCCATGCTGGTGTCTGGGGGCCACGCTACCAGAAAGGGCATGCTAATCTGAGTGGCCTGTGCTGCCACTTAGAGCCAAGGTAACATCCAAGCATGGGCTGCTACCACGTCTGGGCTCATAGTCTTACCACAGCTGGGTTCTGTGTTTATGTCTGTGGCCCATGATAACAACAAAGGTCACACAGATGCCTGGGGTCAGCCACAACCTGTGGCCAAGCTGGGTCTGAGGGCTGTGCCGCTACCAGAGAGGGCATGCTAATCTGACTGGCCTGCACTGCCACAGAGGGCCACAGGATTGTCCTGGCCCCAGGCTGCTGGTGCGGGCCATATGGTCTGGGTTGATGTCCATGGCTCCTGTTTCCAACAGGGTTAAGAGGAGCCATATGTGTTGAAATCCAAGGGCCCTGCAGAGCCAGCCCCACCCCTCACTGGCCCTGCCCCTCCCTAAACACTGCATCAAGAGAGTTGCCAACACCACCACTCCTCCCCTGCACTTGGGAAAGATGGCCCCACCGCTCACCATGGGTGTGGGAGAGCTGGCCCCAATGGCGCGGGCCTAAGAGAGCTGGCTGTACCCCTTTTGTGTTGGGGTGGTCCCCGTGACCACGACTGAGCAGCTACCATCCAGACCCATATGATGGGCTGCTTCTTCCTCCTATTCAGAAGACCATGACTACCACAATGAAAAGAAAGAAGAAAGCGGTCACAGGTAAGGTGTCAGCAGCTCCTACAAAGTGGAAATGGGTTGGTAACTGATGAAACAAGGAAACCACAGCCATAGCAGACAAACAAGATGCAGCCACTGTACAAGACATCCTTTCACAGCATCACTACTCAAGACCAAGGTATTAAAACAGGGCTAAAGCAGGGGCTGGAGAGGTAGCTCAGCTGTTAAGAGCACTGGCTGCTCTTCCAAAGGACCTGGGTTCAGTTTGCAGTATCCACATGGCAGCTCACAACTGTCTGTAACTCCAGTTCCAGGGCTTCTGACACTCTCACAGACTTATGTGCAAGCAAAATACAAAAATGTGCATTAAATAAAAATAAACTATAAAGAGGGCAGAAGCAGCAACTGTAAACAAATGCCCTCACCTACTATTGCAACAACTATTAATGTCTGAAACTCAACCAACAGTGGTATTAAACTGTAAAATGCTAGAAAAACTTAAGTGTTAAGTGAAAAGCATTGTTCTTTGGGGGGAATCAAGAATATTCAGAGACTTCAAAAACAGCTGTTTAAGTTATCTCAAAAATTATATTTTATCATCTTTATTCTAGCCCACTTGTGCATACACCATCTTCACAGATCACCTTCTCCAAAACTCTTATATTGAAGCCCCAACCTCCACCATAACCATATTTAAAGCAGCATCACTCGGATGATCGGGGGTGTCCTTCTGTGTGCTGTGAATAAATGTTTCTCTTATTGGTTGATGAATAAAGCTTTTTGGCCAATGGACAGACAGGATGTAGCCAGACAGGAAGTATAGGCGGGACTACCAGACGAGGAGAATGCTGGGAAGAGGAAGACAGAGAGTGAGAGACACCATGTAGGGGCAGAGGGAGCAAGAGGTCTGGGCATGACCGGTAAACCAAGACCACGTGGAGACATACAGATTAATAGAAATGGGTTACTAATTGAGAGAGAGCTAGCCAATAAGAAGCCTGAGCCATCGCCCAAACAGTTTATAATTAATATAACCCTTTGTGTGTTTATTCGGACTAAATGGCTGCAGGGCTGGGCGGGACAGAAACTTCTGTCAACACTTTGGAGGTGATTGAATGACATCATATTGACAGCCAGCCCCAGTCTAGCAGGATGACTGTCTTTCAAAACCTAGATATCACATAGTTTTGCCCGCAAACACATACGTATTCTTTCACGCACCTAAGCTCTTTCCCCACCCCACCCCTCCCTCCTCTGTGAGAAGGTAAGTATCCATCAGACAGGAACAGTTTCTCCCAGGGACTCAATTGTCACACCTGGAGCCCTGACTACCTAGCCTCAAGAACCATAAGGAAAAAAAAATCAGTTACTTAAGACACTATTAAAAAAGGGTTATATGAAACTTCCCTACCAATTAAAAGCATGTTATTCTTTGAATGGACCCCCGGGGCACCTTGAGCAAGCCTGAGCTGTTGGCTGGGATATTCTGCAGTCTTGGCTGGAACATCTTTCCCAGAGTTGTTATCGGTACTCTTCCTGATTTGCTAACGCACATCTGCTGGGGAGGAACTAAGCCTGAGAACTTACATTCTTGACCCTGGATTGTTTTCCACTGTGCTGTGAGTCAGTATATAAGTCCGCTCCTTCCCCTCAACAAACGGCATTCCTGTTGCACGTGACCCGCTGTCTTGTCTCTTATTTAAATCTCTAGGCCTTCGCCCAATGAGTGGAACAGATTATAGCGCGGGCACTACAAGTGGAGGTCCCACTGAGATTGGGAAGAAAGGATCACCTAAGAGATCGCCCTTGGACGCCGGCCAGTAAAGTAAGTGAATGAGGGTATATTGAAGGATGGATGCCAGGAAATTCTCAGTGTGCAATTAGTGGCACTATTGAAAAGACAGGGCACTGGAATTCAAACTAAGACAGCTAAAGAATTCATTGCCATATTAGAAAAACATAGGTCCTAATTTATACACTCTGGAGGCTTAAACATCCCCGATTAGAAACAACTAAAAGGAGATCTCCAAAAGGTTTATAAAGAGGAGCTTGATAATTTCCCCATTGCCACCTTTTCCCTGTCTTGTTAAAGATGCGGTCCTGAGCAACAATGTTAAAGTAGAAGACCAAATGGCAGAGATGACCTGGGTAAAACTATAAAATTACACTTCAGGCCAAAGGATAAGAATTTCACCTTCATTTCGGGCACTTGTGTTCTGGCTCCCTTCTTTTTCGTTGTAACTAATGCTGCTAATTTTGGAGGAAGTCTGAATTGTTCTCAGCAGTTGTAGTTACTTTTCTCCAGGGGTCCTGGAGTAATCAGTTTTTAAATTATACACATGCTTTAGCCATGCAGATCATTAACATCAATGAAACCCGAGTACCACCTACCAGTGCAGAAGACCTTTTACAAGGACTTCAACTTGCTGGCAGATTAGTTAGAATGGGCAAGCTCTCTCTCACTAGGGCTCATAGCCCTTGCCCTTGGGGCTATCTGCCTGATCTGCCTACACCGCCACAGCATTAGACAAGCCCAAGCCAACTTTCAAACAAGACAGAGTCTACTGTCTTTAGCTCAAGAGAGTGCCTCTGCCCAGGTATGGCTGAACTTACAGATGAACTAATCACCAGAGACAGGTATGGCAGAAGGGGGGAAATTTTCAACCGAAGACAGGAAGGTTACGGGCCTGAGTGACTTCTCAGGTAAGGAATTATGCCGACATCCTCTGCCACCTAAGACAGGTGTTAGTTTTTATTAAAGGGGGACCTGTAGGGCCCTGCATGGACCTCCGGAGCACCTTGAACAAGCCTGAGCTGTTGGCTGGAATATTCTGCAGTCTCGGCTCCCAGAGTTGTTATCGGTACTCTTCCTGATTTGCTAACGCACATCTGCTGGGGAGGAAAACATCTGCTGGGGAGGAACTAAGCCTGAAAACTTGCACTCTTGACCCTGTTTTGGGTCAAGCGGATTGTTTTCCATTGTGCTGTGAGTCAGTATATAAGCCCGCCCCTTCCCCTCAATAAATGGCATTCAGGAAACTCAACACGCAAAATTCACATAAGAGGTTCAGGAAGTTCATGAAACATAACAGACACAAGAGGCTCTACGATAGGGGTTTCATGAGCCAGCACCCATGCCGGATGGACCTTTCAATAGTATAGCAGCTGTGACTGATCTGTACTACTGCAACTAACCCTAATAAACTTACTGGTTCATCCAGCTAGATGGGTGGAACTGTTTCTCTGGTTTGTCATCAGTGCCCTATCTGGGATAAAGGTATGTTTGTATACTTCCCCACAGGAATAGTCACACAACACAATTGGTACCCAAACATGACTAACATAACCAAAGTAAAAAGAGGAGAAAAACATGGGCAGCAAACCCCTACAAACGATAAGACAAGCAAATAAGGCCAATGTGTCTGAGGATGAAGAGGCCATGCAGGCAATCCCATAGGACTACTTTTCCTCAACATGTGGTAGAGTGTGGCTCATTGTTGTAGTGACAGCTATGTGTTCCCTGAGATGATAATAATACATAGACTCTAGGTGGAGCCATTTGAGTAGGGCAACTTTCTGGGAAAGGGGAAGATTTCCAATGGCCACTGATTACACAGAATGGGATAGTGTACCTCCTTGATGAATAGTATCCCACACAATTATAAAATTATATGGTTGCCCTAAAAATTCTTAACCGACTGAAGGATATTTTCACACTCCCTGGAGCACCGAGTGTGGAGCCCCAGCGGCGTCTGTGTGAGCTCCACTTTGGGCCACACAGCATCCACGTGAGGCTCATCTTTCAGTATAAAAGAACTATCCCTGTAACAAAGGAACTACGGGGCTGGAGCATTTAAGAGCACTGGCTGCTCTTCCAGAGGACCCGGGGGTTCAGTTCCCAGCACCCACACGGCGGCTCATGACTGTAACTCCAGTTCCAGGGGACCTAACACCCTGACATAGACATACAGCAGGCAAAACACCAATGCACATAAAAAATAAATTATTAAAACAAAGAAAGGAATTACAAGGA
This sequence comes from Phodopus roborovskii, assembly GCF_943737965.1. NCBI lineage: Eukaryota > Metazoa > Chordata > Mammalia > Rodentia > Cricetidae > Phodopus > Phodopus roborovskii. The sequence continues at coordinate 9,408,454 of NW_026126611.1, forward strand.
AATTAAAAAGGCTGTATGTTACCCCATTCTCTGTACTGACCTCTCATTTAGCACGCGCACACAGAAGGAAACTAAGGAAGGGTGACATGAAGATGATGGTGTGCTGTTTGTAACAACTAGTAAGACACCAAAGAAATACCAATCATTATCTGTCCTTTAAAACCATTACCAGACACAAACATTTATCACCTGGGACAACAACTAAATAGTGAATGAAGGAGAATGTGAAATAGAAAAGACAATAGTCATAAGGGGCTGGTGAAATGGCTTCTGGGTAAAGGAGCTTGCTTGGCTAGAAACACAAGTTTGATACCCAGAATCCACGCAAGGTGGAAGCAGAGAACTGATCCCTTAAAATCAGCCTCTAACTTGTTCACACCCCACATATATCATGCACATACACAAACTAAGTAGTTTTAAAAAAAGATACTTCACAGATCTGACCTTTAATACAGGATAGACAAATCAGCATGCAATGAAACAGTTCAGAAACTATGATAAATAAGCGTACTCCTCTGAACTGTTTAAATTGGAGAAGACTTTTAAATAAGAAAATAACTCCCCCACGGTCTTGGTAATGAGGCTATGGGTCATGGTGGTAGATAAGATCAGTCTGAGGTGTCAGGGGAATGGAGAAACCAGACAATACCTAGCCATCTGTCCTTGAGACAAAGACAGCATTATCTGAGACAATATAATGGAAATCAATCCCCGATAGACTGGTTCATAACAGCCATTACAGACACTTTCACAATAATCAGTTAAGAGCCCCATAAATAAAGCAGGAAGCAAAAAAGAGACATTACTGAGGAAAACTGGATGATGAGAGGCAGTGTTTAATTCCAATTCACCAGACGCTACAGGACTATTCACAGAGGAGCTAGGAAGACGAGCAGGTGCTTCACAACTGGCATGGGGGTTCAGCCCCATCACTGAGCACATGTAGGGAATGATCTTGATGAGACAGGAGCAGTACTGTGGATGTGAATGACCAGAGTAGAATGGAAATAAGGTTCAAAAGCTGCTCAAGCACTCAAGATAGCACAAGGGCAGAGTCCAGGTCTCCTGAAGATAGAGATGTCAAAAAGCCAAATGCTGAATTTGTGAGTCTCGAGAAGGCCTGAGCAACAGTTTGCCAAAAGGTAAAAGGAAGAGCACAGTTTTAAGACAAGACCAGGGAAGGGGAAGCAATTGGTAGCCTAGAATATGCTGTGCACATTTCACTGATGCAACAAAGTATACTGGGAAAGAGAAATTCACCCACCCTATGGACCTTTGCAGCCAGCTGTGGCCTCAAAACCAACCCAAAGACTACAAGTCAGCTGTAATGGCAGTCAAGGTAGACAAAATATGGTCCTGCTTCCCCTGGTCCCTAGCCAGGTCAGCAACACTCCACAATCCTACCCAGCCCGGAGAAGCACTCCAGGGTGAAACAGCAGGTTAGCTCAAGCAAACTGACTTAAGTCACGGAGAACTAGCTAATTAATGCAGTAATGTCTCCCATCACATTGCTGCACCTGTCACTGCTCTTCAGACAGAACAACGGACACAATCTCTGTGTGCCAAACTGTACTTGCTAAGTGATCTTTTTAATACTCTACTAAGTGCTGCATCCTAAAACCAACAGGTACTTCCTCAAAAAGCAGGATGGTCAAAGATCCTGCTCACCCTTTGTAAGAAGGTTCCATTATATAATACTAACTGTTGGGTAGCTCAGAATTAGGAAATAACTAAAAAAACAAAAACAGTTAATTTAAACAATGGCACTCTACATAAGAAGAAAAAGAAAAAACACTCATGGAAGCCGTAGGGCTGTTAAATGAAAATCCCTGAGCCCACAGCGAACTCTATTCCTGAGTTGTGGGTCAGGAAGCCCCCACCCCCTTGCATCCTATATATAAATCACAAAGGCTATGGCCACTGGTGCTGGCTGCTCACACAAATTGGAAGGCAAGTTCTTTTTTGCTAGGACAGCAGAGGCTTTGGTTTCAGGACTAGGAGAAATCCAACCGTTAATGAGCTCGATGTGCCCTGCACTGTCTACTGACTTTCTGGAAGACACTCCACAATTTGCTGTGCAAAAACTGTCCCCAACAAACGCGCTTGATTACAGACTGCAGACTATCAACATGGTAATGGATGAGATCCCTATTTTCCGATCTACTTTAAAGAAAAAAAAAAAAAAAAAAAAAAAACCTTCCTTTACAGAAACCACATGTGTTACTCTAAACCAAGATAAAAGCCTGTGGCTGGGGAATCACAGGCCTCAAAAGGAGCCTAACTGCTACTCTTAGCCAGATGTGCCGGCCTGTCAAACTGCCTTCTAGACATGTGTGCTTACTCCCACAGCTGCCGCTGTCACCCTCTGTGCAGGAAGGATACTCTTCTTTGCCGTGGGCAGTGCCTACTGCAGAAACTCCTAACCATTCACACTGAAATAACCATGGCTGTAGTAGAACCAATGTGAGCCATCCCATAAGTAGGGGGTAAGCAGACATGCACAAATGCCCCTTTCTAAGCTCAGACCATCACAAAAGAAGGGCAGATAAATACTAAGAGGTGGAGAGGGAAAATGGAGTGCTGTGTAGGTATTTCTTCAAACTGAAACACAACATCCCTTGGAGGGCTGAGGAAGGCTCACCCCACACAGACACACAAAAAGCTCTAGAAACGTTTAAAATCCCAGGAAATGCTGGGGTGACAGATGAATACCATAGCTTTAAAGAATTATTAAAGTAATACACAAAACCCACATCGCACACTTCAATAGATGAACTGTATAGTGTGCACGTCTCTATAAAGCTGTTGTCTATAGCTGGAGGTTCTAGTCCCACCTGCCAGTTCCCCAATAACCACTCTAAGGATTAATATTAATTATAATTGTTTGGTCAGATGCTCAGACATTAACCCATTCTTATTGTATGCTTCACCGCAAGGCCCATGGCCTGTTACCTCACATCTTCCCTGGCAGCCAAGTGGCCTCTCTCTGACTCCTCCTTTCTCTCTGCATCTTTGTTTGGATTCCCCCCCAACTCTATTCTGCCTGGCCATTGGTCAAAACAGCTTTATTCATCAACCAATAAAGGCAATATATTCCCAGCATACAGAAGGGCATCCCAGATTAGTTGTCTAAAAATAAAGTGAGGCATGCTGGTGCACAACTTTAATCCCAGCATTCAGGAGGCACAGGCGGGGGATCGCTGAGTTCAAGGCCAGCCTGGTCTATACAGAGTTCCAGGTCAGCCAGGGCTACACAGAGAAACCCTGTGGGGGGGGGGGGGTGTGGAATATAAAAAAATAAAATAAAAATTAACAACCCTCAGAGGCCTCAAAAAGCTACAAGTGGCATGAACACCCACCACCCCCTCAGGTTATGCTAGCAGTAACCACTGCAGGCACAGACTGCAGAGCAGCCTACAAGCAAGGCTGGCAACTCCGAGGGTGCAGCTGTCGCCCATGCTGGGGTGGACCTTTCCGTGACCCAGCTGCCTCTGAGTCACCGTGCTCCTGTAAGCTCAGGGGCACTAAGCGACACTTGGACACAATCCCCCCTCCGGCCTTTTCACCGCTTTACCTGCGGCAAGTAGACATTGCTCCGACTCTCCCAGCAAAGTCACACTGTACTTTGTTTAAAACAGGTATTTTCGCTCACAGTCCTTCTTGCCTCATGTCTCAACTCCCATGTTAAAGGATGAAATGAATGCGGTTTGTGTGGCTGGCAATCTAATGAATTTTGTCAAACTTCCTGATTATTTTATTTAGATCATCACCGACATTCTCTTAACTCTTCACCAAAAAAAAAAAAAAAAAAAAAAAAAAAAAATCTGAGAATTTCCATTTCTTTGTAGAAAATATTTCAAATATAACTCTAAGCAACATGAGCTGAAGTTACAACTGAAATAGCAGTTGTCTTTTAAAAATCCATGATTTTAAAGAGTTGGAGCTGATGGGAGATGCAAGTTTTTTGCAATTCCCTAGTGTGAGCTTTCTAAGACACAGGCTGATTTCTATTTCATATTAAAAACCTTAGAACCAAGAATGATTTATAATAAGACTATTATCAATTTTAAGGGATGCTTGTCACCGTCCCTCTCTTCCGTCAGCCGTGTGAGTGTGCACATTCAAGTGGGAGTTGCAGGACAACTTGCAGGAGCTGGCTCTCTGCTGCCACATGGGTCACATCATCTGGCTGACAGCAAGTAGATTTACCCACTGAGCTGACTGACTGACCTGACTGACCTGTTTTCCAGTTCAAAATATTTTAATACAGAAAATCTAGAATGTTTCAAAAATCAAAAAAGAAAGAAAATGCAAATTATATATACTCTCATAATTCACCACTCACTGAAAACCTGACGGGAGCCACTGGAAATGAAGGATAAGGCCAAAGTCTGTCCTTATGTTAAACTCAAACGCTTCTAGAACAAGACTAGTGAAGGTACACGTGAAGACAGCACAGAGATGAGTATGCAATAATGTACATCTTTCTCAGAATAAAAAAAAAAATCTAAAGCACTTTTTGAAGTACAAGATATAAAGAAAGGAAATATTTGTTTTCCTAACTTCATATCCCTAAAGTAGCTGAAGCAGCAGACCTGGTGTTTAGTATGTGTGACACCTAGTTGCACAATCCCTGGCAACAAAAAATTACAAAGAAAACTAACTGTGAACACTATTGAGTCAGCATCAATTTTGGTATGTTTCACAGCTAGTCACACTATAAGCATTCTCATATGGATAATAATTAAAGAACATCCTATTTTTCAAATATGGCAATTGCCTAAGGATATTATAACTTTTGAATACTATTTGAAAGGAAAGTATTTTAGAATTTAAGTAAATTCAAAATTGCATTTGCACTGAAAGGTCAAAAGTTCCCTATAGACAAATATTACTTAAAGAACCATACTTAAACCGCAAAAGCTTGTGTATAAAGGTCCTTTCAAGTCAAATTTTTGGAATGGGAGGGCTAAAAATACTCTTAAGAAGTACACAGTTCTGGTCAAGATGGATAGACAGGTCAACTGCATGTCTGCTTCTGCAGTCCAGTGTCAATCAAGCCTTACTGACAGTGCAGGAGTAAGGAGGCTTTGTAGAAGAAGCTAAGTTCCACAGCATCAGGCACACCTCCAGCAGGGTGTGTGCCCAGCACTGGCAGAGACTGCCCTGGAGCCAATCAGAAGAACAGAGAAAAGGGATCTGGGGAGACGGGAAGGAGAGAACTTTTCTTCCCTTTCTCCTGCTTCTTTCTTACTGGCTGTAACATGGGCTGGAGTGTAGCCCTGTTCACAACATGAGCATCTACCCAGAGGCGCAAGGAAAAGGAGCATGCATTATCTCAGAAATGGAGGGAGATGGTGGTACTGTTTTATTTGTTTGTTTTTTACTTTACTCCTAACAGGTAGCAACTTTCTGAATAGAAAACAGAAGAGCCCTAAAAGCTAGAGACTGTGGGAATCCCAGTGGGAACAGGGAACACTCGTCTGAGTCTGAACTAACAATTCCTGAGCTCATTCTGGACTGTGACTCCATAAAAGAAATGTGAACAAGCAAGGCAAAGGCTGGGAATCCCTGTCAACTACTAGCCAACTTTTACACTAAATCAAGTGAAATGTGTAAGGACAAATCAAATGTTTGCAAGCACACACTATGTCCTCACATGCGCGCGCGCACACACACACACACACACACACACACACACACACACCAATTTGTCTACTGTATATGAGGAAAAACAGACAATTAAACGCTAATCTCAAAAGGGCAACTACATTGGAGTCATCAAGAAACTTTGAAGAAAATGGTAAAATGCCCATGCTCCAGGAAATAACACACCTTTGTTTGTGCAAGGAACCCTAATTATACAGAATGGACCGTTAGAAAGGAGGGGGCATGAAAAAAGGGGTTCAGAGGAAGTGGGAGGGGGAGAGATCATGGGTAAGATTGATCAAAACATACTATCTACATGACTGAGATTTTCACATCAAATTTAACAAACACTTTAAAGAAATTACAATTATTTTCACAAAGACAACATGAACCCTTGAAATAAATACATACTCATACAAGTTTTCAGCACAGGAAGAGAAACTACCAAGAAAAAGAAGACAAAGAAAAGCTGTCATTTTATACAAGACAGCACCTGAGAGAAGGGGGTAGTACAGTACTAATGTAAAGGCCAAAATATTCCACTGACTTAACAAACTCCAAAGGCCATAATCATAATCACTCCCACAGCGGCATTATAGATGATTCAAAACAAGTAAAAATAAACCCCCTCCCCCCAAAAAAAAATTCAAGAGGAAAATCCCTACATACATGGCCAAGAAACATTTAGTAACATAATCCAACTAACTTAAATAATTAAGATAAGAAATAATCAGCTCTGCAATGGAATTAGCATAGCCAATAAGGTTTAAAATAATTATCTTAGAAATAACAGAAACGTCTATGTTAAAAAATAATGTAAGCATTTTAATTCATCATAATATCCTAAACATCAGAACTACATACAAAAAGAGAGAAAGAAAGAGCAGGGGAAATATAAAAAAAAATTGTCAGCTGGATATAACCACCAATTTTCTAAAAACAAAACAAACCCTACCATTCTTCACTCTCCCACCCCACAAAATGTCACATTATGTAGTCAAGGCCAGCTCCAAACTCTGTGGTGCTCATCCTAGCTGTCCCCCAAGTGACGGGGTCATAGGTATGAGCCACCAAACCCAGGTTCAATAGAAACAATGAATTGCACTGATCAGTCCTCACAGACCAGCTGACTACTTCATCAGGGCACAGACTATACTGTGTATTGAAAGCCGTGGTAAGAAGGTTTTTTAAGATTTCTTTTTATTCCCTGTGTATGTGAGATTTCCTGCATGTATGTTCCTGCGTGTACCTGTGGCAGTGGGGGGCAGAAGAGGACACTGGATCCCGTGGACCTGGGGCGGTAACTGACCTTGTACTTTACAAGAGCAGCAAGTGCTCTTAATTACCTTACAATCTCTCCAGCCCCAAGAAATTAAGAATTTTTTTAAAGAGAATGTTATGCATTAAAAAATTACAAGAAAAAAGTATTATTAAATTTTCTAGGTAATACTACTTATTCAAAGCTAAATCTAATGAATAACTTTTAATAATAATAAATATACAGCAGCATAAAAAAACAAAGTGGTACCAAACAGAGAACTTTCTGTACTGAGACAAAGATGGAAACGGAATCTCTTTTACATCTAAAATTACAGTCTGAGAACAGTGTTGTAGCAGATACCCAGGGCTCGCTTCCTCTCCATCTACCCTGGGAAACTCTGACCTCACATTAAACAGTAGCCAAGAAAGTTGGGGTTTTGTTGTGGTTTTTGTTTTTTCTCATATTGTCCACAATGGCTAAAATTTACCCACTAAGTACAGATGGACCCTAAATGTAATTAATAGTCTAATACAAGCTAGCAGAATGAATTTACTCAACTTCTTCATAACTAAACTCACTCTGCAGCAGACTGTCACTCAGCAGCAGACTGGTCTCATTCAAAGAAGTGTAATACCAAATCCACAGAGGTCCTGAGTTCAATTCCCAGCAACCACTTGCTGGCTCAGGAGCATCTGTAATGAGATCTGGTGCCCTCTTGTGGCCCACAAGGACACGTGCAGACAGACACTATACATAATTAGTAAATCTAAAGACAGTAAGGCAGAGGGCTTTCCTGGACCCACTCACCACACCAGGACACAAATGGGGGAGAGGGAAAGAGCAACACAGCACAACGCTTCCTTCACAGTAATGTCCACCATCATCTGGGGTGTTTTCTAACATCATCTTTCTGAGGGAGGCAAGATGGCTCAGAGGGGAAAGTGCTGGAGGTGGGCCCTGACAACGTGAGTCAGATCCCTAGAACACACATAAAGACGGAGAGAGCCAACTCCACAAGTTATCCTCTGACCCCTCCATGTGTGCAATGGCACCACACACGTTCCTACCCACTACACACTAATAAAGGCGTTTGTAAATAAAACACCATCCTTATATACAATTGCCTCCTTTATTTTGGGAGTTGATCATTAGTTCTCTCTTACACAGTCAAACTATAAAAAAAGAGAATCTGAAAGTTTTTTTTTTAATTTTTGTTTTAAAAATGTAAGTGATTAATGCAATTTCCATATAAATTAAAGAAAGAACAAAAGCCAATCTAAAACTGACAAGAGTCATGCAAGGGAGAAAGGATGAGTGCATGGATTAAAGATTTAATTCGAGGAATAAAAAGGAAAGACAGAAAGGATGCAGAACGCATTAAAAAGCAAGCTCAGTGGATTTCATGACTGAAGAAGACACAAGAAATCCCAAATTTTTGTGTCAATATTTAGGAATATGGCTTTATTCACCAAGTAAACTGAAGTCTAAAACAAGAAGCAAGTTGAAGAAAAATTTGGATTTGGGCTGACAGTAGCATGACTATTAAGTATACATCATGCAAACAAATCTAGGTGATGTGGGATTGAATCCCATAAAACAACAATTAAAATAGGAAATAATTCCTGAAGAGGTGAAGAATAAATAAAGAAATAAATGCTGAGAACTAGAGAACCAGTGAGAGCCAAGAGGTCTGAAGGTGAAGCTTTGGGGGGTGCAAAGAAACAATACAGACCTGAAGGAGAGGGACTGCAGAGAACACCTGGTCAGAGGCTCTAACGACTCAGCACTCAGTACTCCCTCAGAGTGGCCTCACAGGGCTGACAGTATGTGAATTTCCTCACTTAAAACCGAGTGATAACTAAAACTGTACACTACCACATCAAATATGTTAGAAGATCATGTCTCAAACACAAAACTAGCCATACCTATATGGCATGCCCATACAGTATATATAGCAGCCCATGCCAGTAACCCTAGTATGGGGAATTGAAGTAGGAAGAGAAAGTTCAAGACATCAAAACCATACATAGCAAGCCCTTGTCTTTAAAAAACAGAGAAGAGCAAATGTCAAGATCACTAGCAGGTTGTTTTAACTCTGCAGTCCGGAGACACACAGTGACACACAGACATCTAGGCAGACAAAATACCCATAGACATAAAATAAAAAATAACTAAGTAAATGCCACCAAAAAAAAAAAAAAAAAAGAAGAAAATTGAACAGAAACCAAACAAAGAAACAAAACACAAGTCTACCAGCTGGGGATAAAGTAAATCTACACAACTAAGTCCCTAGGGAAGGCAGTGGACCGTGGAAACACACTATGCCATGGTGTCAACCTAATAACCAAACAGATTTTATTCAAAAATTTAGAAGAGTTTGTGAGTCTACTTATCAAATGGCTTGACAAAATTCATCTAAATATGAATTGTATGCAATTCTCAATATGGCTTTAGGTCTCAAAATCCTTAACAATGAGGGCCCCTTTCTCTAAGAGCCCCTCTAGGACTCTTGTCTAAGCACACTATGCAAGTGGTCCACTACCACACCTCTCCTTGCACAACTGATACTCTGTCCCATCTTCCTTTGACAGCAACCATATTTAAAAAAAAAAAAAAAAATCACTCTCACCAGGTGCACTAACACCACACCTGTAATCCCAGCACTCAGGAGGCAGAGACAAATGAATCTCTGCAGTTGAAGGCAATCTGGTCTACAGGGCAAGTTCAAGGCCACCCAAAAATACTGTCTTCTTTAAAAAAAAATAAAATAAAATCCTTAAAAAAAAAAAGAAGAAGAAGAAGAAGAACCCTGAATTGTATAAATGTAGCTGGGCACGGTGGTTCACAGATCTGTATTTCCAGCACTGGGGAGGCTGAGGCAGGGGCATGGCTGCATAATGATTCCATCCTGAGCCAGAGACACACAAATGAGACTTTAAAAAAAAAAAAAAAAAAAAAAAAAGCTATTAATTTGCTCTACTTTGGCTCCTCACAGGTGTGTAGCCTGAATAATGTATGACTCCTCCTCAAGTCCCGTTTGTACAAAGAACTGGACAAGGAGCACAGACCAAACCACACACTTCAGCTCTGCCCACAGCTCTAGGTGCACAACACATCAATGGTACCCAGTCACCATATCATAGAATCAAGAAATAGTCTTCATGAGAGAAAACAAAATACATATATACACACACACACACACACACACACACTCACACACACTCAGAGTCACACACACACACAAACACACACAGAGAGAAAGAAAGAGAGAGAGATACAAGAAAGTCTTCAGCTTAAAATTTCCCATAGTTCAAAAAGTCCACATTCCTGAGTTCTGGCTAGTCCTGTGGTAACATTACACTGAAAAGGTAAGACCATTCCTTTCTCTTGGTCTGAGAAGTAGTAATAATAGTAAAATGATCAGAAAAATGGGAAATCATCAGTTTATTAAAAAGCTTCTAGGCAATAAGCCCCCTTAGCTGTATTAACTACAATTTCTCAAATAAACAAGCTCTATTTCTAACAGTACGTACGGTACTTTAATTTAGTTTCATGATTATAATAAAGAACTGTGTAACTAACATTACATAAAATGCTAAAAGGATTCAAACAGGCTTACCCCTAATGTCCTAATAAACTGCCACTAGTACAGTTTAAATCTTTAATTTTTTTCTTTTTTCTTCACAGACCTTTCAATATACTGTGTTTGTTTTAGGGGGACAGGGTTTGTCTGTGTTGCCATGGCTGTTATGGAACCCTCTATGTAGACCAAACAGGCCTCCAACTCTTGAGAGCCACCTGACTCTACCTCCAAGTGCTGAGATAAAAGATAGCACCACCATGCCCAGTTACTACCTAAGTTTTAATCATATAAAAGGCCATGAGCCTGGCATGGTGGCTCACACTCTAAGTCCACCATTCACAAGACTGATGTAGGAAAACTGCCCCAAGTTTAAGGGCATTCCCCCAAATTATCTCTCTTCAAGCTTCTTGCTCACTGTGATGTGTTGATATTTTGTTCAAGCTATAACAAAGCTTGCCTGAAGATCAGAGTGCAAACAAAGCTATCACACATAGCCTCTCCTGCCAGGCAGTGGTGGCACACAACTCTAATCCTAGCACTTGGGAGACAAGAGGCAGATGTCTGTTAGTTCAAGGCCATCTTGAGCTACACAAATTAATTCAGTCTAAAAGAGAAACAGAGCTCACACAAAGGTGATCCCAGCACTTGGGAGTCACATGGCTTTAACCCCAGCACTAAGGAGGTAGAGACAGGAAGGCACTTGGGTGTCACATGGCTTTAACCCCAGCATTAGGGAGGTGGAGACAGGAAGGCATATGGCTGGGCGGAGAGGAATATAAGGTGAGGGGAGATGGGAGCTCACTGTGGTCTAGGCAGTCAGTCTAAAGCAGTCTGAGGAGCACTGCAGTCCCAGGCTGTCAGTCTGGAGATGCAGTCCAGGCAGTCAGTCTGAGGATTCCTAGAGACAGGATGGCCCCTTTGGGCTGAGGATTCAGTAGAGGTGACAAATAGTGGTTGGCTGCTTTGCTTCTCTGATCTTTCAGCCCCCCCCCACACCCAATATCTGACTCTGGGTTTTTTATTAATAATACTGATTAGAATTTGTGATTCACTGTGTGTTGCTTGCTCATCTTAGTAAACGGTGCTGTAGCAATACTGAAGATGATGCTTACACAGTAAGCACACTTCAGCTTTATGGGCCTCAAACATTGCTACAGAAAAGTATGCCTACCCCAGACTGTAGATGCATTCAGGAAAAAGTACCCACCCCTGAACATGCATTTCCTCATACCCACCAAAAGAATCCACACTATTTGACATGTGTCTTCCTTCCAGCTAAGTTTCTCTCAACATTTAACTCTGAACTTTACAATGCTGTTTTGAAGAATGCTAAATAAATGGTTTACTGTCACAAGTGATCATAATGCTAAAGCTATGAAAATGTAAAAGGCAGCCAGGCATAATAGTTCAGACCTTTCATCCCACACTTGTGAGGGAAGCACTCTGTTGAGTTCCAGGTCAGCCTGTTCTACATAGTTCCAGAACAGCCAGGGCTACAGAGAAATCCTGTCTCAAAAAGAAAGCAAAAAGTAATTGAAGCTAATTTATCTTTAATGACTTGAATTTTTAATAAAGAGAAAGCAAAAATGAAATATAAGGAGGAAAAAAACAGAACCTAATTATATATTTAATAAATAACAGATCACATTAAAAGAGAAAAAAGACCCAACCAAATAATTTTTTAATTGGTATGTTAACTGTATGTTCTCAGGTTAAACAAAACAGATAGCTATATAAAGTATTAAGCCTTAGCTAGTACAGTCTGTCTGCAAAGACAGATGCTTTAGCCTTGGAGCTTCTTCTGAGTAAATTGCTAGCAAGCATACTATAGAGCAGCGGTTCTCAAGCTGAGGGCCAAACGACTCTCTCACAGGAGTCACATCTCAGATGATAACTTAGTAGTAGATGTTTACATTACAATTCATAACAATGGCAAAATTAATAATGAAATTGAAACAAAAATAATTTTATGGTGGGGGGTTACGACAACATAAGGAACTCTATTAAAGGGTTGCAGCATTAGAAAGACTGAAAACCATTGCTATAGATAACAGAAGCAAGGTTCTCACCATCAGGAAAGTAAATATAGATGGACCTTGAGAAGGTATGATGAACTCACAGCTTTGTAGATGTGTCTAGAACTGTGTTTATATGTGTACAAAATAAAATGTCTAGCTTGATCTACCGACACGCATATAGCCACCAAATGAAGCATGAGTCTCTTGAAGAAATGGCCAGTCAAGGTTTGGGCAGGATTAGCTTACTGTATCAGAAAATAAGGGGATATTCCTAAAACTTAATAGTGCTTGCCAAAACGCCAAAGGGTTGGCTTGAAGAATCTCTGATTAGTCAAAACTGACCATGGAAGATCTTTAAAGGCCAGTGAACAAAAAAAAAAAAAAAAAACATGAGTTTACAATAATATACACAATTATATTTACATATAAATTAAGAAAAGGGAAAGCTCACAGATGCAAATACAGACACAACAAACTAAGTAAATAACATTTGGTGACTATATTAGTACTAACTGACCCAGGCAAGAAGTGAATTTATGCTAAAAACAAGTGGGCAAATTTGGGTGATGTTTTTTATACTTGCATCACAGTATCTCACCAACAAGACACAAGGTACAAAGGTAGAGAAAGCAAAGAAACCTGTAGCCAATCCCTGCTAATGACACAGATGCTCATAAATCAGGATGCACAGCACTGATTCTGAAGGACTCCTGCCTAAATGCATAGAACTACACAGCAGATGAATCAATATGGAGAAAAATCCAAATTGTCCTGCTGTCATCACACACCACCACCTCAAGCTCTTAGAAAAAAAAAAAAACAATAAAAAAAAGGAGTAACTTCCAAATTAAAAGAGATAAAGCATTAAAGTGCGGTATAGAAATTATTCCATAAGGAAGACAATGGGTACAATATATAGTGAAATTATGCAAAGATCTTCAACAGTAATTATATCAATATTAACCTCCCAATATATAATACTGTGTTATGATTAAGTATCCTTTTAAAAGAAAATAAACAGCTATTCAGAGGTAACTGGCACTTTGAACTGAAATTTACTCTCAAATATTCAGGAAAAAGAAAGGAAAGAAAGTAAATGTGTCAGCATGAAGAATCTGGGGCTGGAGAGATGGCTCAGCAGGCCTCCTACAGAGCACTCAGGTTCAATCCTCAGCACCCACACAATGTCACAGAGCCATCTAATCCCAGTCACAGGGATCCAACACTATTCTGACTTCTGTCAGGCACCCACTTGATGGGCATCATACACACAAGCAAAGCACTCAGACATGTGAACTAATACAACAAATCTTTTCTTAAAAAGAATCTGAAGTTTGCACCTAAAATGTTCTTGCAACTTTTCTACAAGTACATTTTGAGTAATTTTTAAAAAATGAAAAGTTATATTTGGACATGATGCCAATTAAGTTACTAAAAAATTAACCAATGGGCCTCCTTTACAAAAGTCAAGGAAGAGAACTGGAGGCACCTTGCAATCCACCCCCAAAATCGTGATCCCACAAACCCAGGTCGGGTTGCTGGGCACCTCTAGTTCAAAAAGAACCCATAGGCAGTGTGACCTAATCGGCAGCCCTGGATTGCTCATTATTAGTCCGCTCCCAGGCTTTTCAGTTTACAAACTTCTGAGCTGCTCCTTGTCTTTGTATCTACAAAAATGGACAAGTTCATGAAACCCAGGGCAGCAGTGCTGATGTTGGCTGAACAATACTCCAAAGAGCCATCGTCAAGAACATTAACAATGACACTTCAGACCATACTTATATCCATGTCTTGGTGGCTAGAATTGACTGTTATCCTCAAAAAGTGACAACTGCCACCATAAGGAAAATCACCAAGAGATCAAAGATTCACCGAAGTCCTTTGTGAAAGTTTATAATGTCACCTCATGCCCACAAAGTGCTCTGTGGATAGCCTCCCCTTGGACAAAACTGTTGTCAACAAGGATGTCTGTAGAGACCCAGCTCTGAAACACAAGACTTAAGCAGGAGGCTATGATGGTCAAGTCTGAGGAATGATACAAGACAGGGAAGAACAAATAGTTTTTCCAGAAGCTTTGTGTTTAGGGTTATTTTTGTTTTCATCATTAAAAATTAAAAAAGAAAAAAAAAAACACCCCACAAAGGTGAACGATTCAGCACAGGGCTAATTCACACCTTTCTTTCTGTCCCACTATCTGCATTTCTTCGGTAAAAATCACCACCTCAGTTTCCCACTTGCAAATGGAATGGCACCCACTATCCTTTTATACAGCTCTCCTAAAGAGTGCCTGAGACTCAGCAAGTGTTTGGGAGGAAGAAGGGTTTAAGCCATAAACAAATGAATTATTTCATTCAAACACTGTCAACTTTATGGCATCAAAAAAATTACTGAATTAAAATTAAACCATCTTGGGGGAACCTTTACAGTATCACTATGTAGAGATCTCGACATTACTGCCCAGGTTGTATGACTTTGACTGTTTGTACGTTGGCTATAAGGGAAAAAGCAATCTCTGAAGAACATACAGAAGGTGTTAAAATAAAGGTACCAAACTTTGATCAAGCAAAAGTCCATTACTTTTCCAAAACATAAGCTTTTATCACCACTCAACACAAATAACCCCTGGAGTAACTCGATCTCAGTGACAGCAGGAAAGACCTTAAAGACGCATCTTATAGGAAATGGTTGTGATTCTAAAAGAATCTAAAAGAGGCCTGTTTTTTTTTTTTTTTTTTTAAATATGTCAGAAATCTTCAAATAAAATTCAAGAGCACTGTCCTACTTCCCACTGTGGGAAAACAGGCACAGTCTACCGTGAACACTTCACAGGGAGAGTGATCTGACTCTGTGAGACAAATTCTTAGACTAGTCAGCAGAACTGGACCTGAAGAGCAGGATCCCGGCAGCACCGACAGACAGACAGACAGCGAGCGCAGGAAAGACTGAAGCACTAAGGGCCAGCCTGGCTCTGCAGAGGCTCAGGAAAGATGGGCTGCAAGAGCATGCCCTCAGAGGGTAGGTTTTCTTTCCCTTGCCTCATTATCGATATATCTAAGACAGGAAATTTCCTGGTATATGGCAAGCATCCACTAAGAATTATCAACAACAGGATCAAAGAATGAAATACTAGACCTTTCCAATCAACCTGTAAGAGTGACAAATAAGTCAGGAGGTGTGGCTCATTCCATTAATCCCAGCACTTGGGAGACAAGGACAGGTGATCTATGTAAGTTCAAGGCCAGCCTGGTCTAAAGACAGAGTTCCAGGACAGCCAGAGTCACACACACACACGCACGCACGCACGCACGCACGCACGCACGCACGCACGCACGCACGCACGCACGCACGCACGCACGCACGCACGCACGCACAGTGGCAAATAATTTAAGTTGCAGACTTTAAAGATACGTTTGATATACATTTGCAGATCAGAGCTGTCTGTAGGGAACATTAGCAATCTATTCTCCGCTCTCAATAAATAAGGTAACATCTGAGGTATTTCTTGACCCACAATGGGTTTACTTACAATCCCATTCCTATATCTTAATTTGGCTTTATCAGTTCTTATAATGCAGAATTGTAAAGATGAAATAAATGCATAAAATCTGAATCGCAAAGAACAAATATTATATTCACCATCAAGTTTGAAACAGACCATGTAAGCTCTCACAGGCTACCGAACACTGCTCACCAACCCTGATTTCTGAGACACCTGTACCATAACTAACCCCTCTTTAAAAAAATCTAAAATCTGATTTAGTTTTTGTTTCTCCATTCCCATAGCATACATCACTAATTTACTTCCAACCCTTAAATTATGAGGTCTATAAGTTACTCATATCAATTAAAAATGTTATCAAAACATGTAGTGAAATCATATAATACAGAATGCAGTAAATTTAATGCAAATTTATGACATATGCTCACTATTAAGCCCAGTAACTTTTCCTTCCCCATTTTTAAATAAATTCCAACATTTCTCATAAAGCAATTAACTTTTATTCCCTATGTGATCTTTTGAGGATTACTAATATATTTTAAGCAGCAAACTCCACCTGCTTCCCAAGTACTATCCATACAAGCAATACAGAACTCCACTACCACATAACGCTAACATTTCCCAGAGAGCCTGCCTTAGTGGTCAGAATCATCTTCCTACGGCTCTTGTGTCCATGCTGCTGGGAAAGCAGTCTGTACAAGCAGGAGTGGAGGCACAACCCTGAGAAAGGAGCAGAGAAAGACACTGAGAAAACAAAGCAGACAAAACCAGTTCCTAAAGAGTCTGAGCTCAGCCAGTGTTCAAGGGAATGGTTGGTCACACTTCTGTCATGCCACTGAGTCAGAAACTGTCCACTAACAGCAAATCTGGCCCTAGAAAGAGATATCTGAAATCGCATGTGGAAATAATAAATTCATCTCTAATTACCTACTGCATATGATCATTAAAATATGACTGTTCAGAGAGTGAAGATATACAAGTCCCTTAAACATTAACAGACCTATTCTAATGAACTGCACACTAGTCTAGAACACCATGGTTTAATAATCTATGAAATGGATTTCAAATGGTGACAATTTTTTGTAATCTTGAATGGTTATGATATATACTCAAATCATACAATATCAAAATCTATTCAATCTGAATCATTATTGTAGTCTAAATTTTTATTACTGTGGGTCAGAAAAAAACTATTGCTGCATAATCATCTTAAAACACTAAATCCAAAACAGACTGGAACATAATTACTATCCAATACAAAATCCCTGTATTTCCTGACTGGGACCCTCATTGGAGAAGTCCTGCCCCCTCCTCTCACTCCCCATTAAAATTAAATTAAGTGTCCTGACTTAAAGCTTTCATCTTACCAGGCAGTGATGGCACACGACTTTAATCCTAGCACTCAGGAAAAAACAAGACTTTTCACCTAATCTCTATTTCTACAATACCCTAAAATTTATCTTTATAGCAATGCTTGAGAGACATACTAGTTTCTCAAAAACGTAATTGTATTCAATTAGTCAAAGATCCTTCCCATTAAAAGAATATCCAAGTTAAAAAATAAAATCACTTATGCATTTTAAAAGCATGTGTCCAGAAATATTAGCTACTTTAGTACCTAGTAAATGATCATTCCGTCTTTGACTTGAGCCATGCACATGTGGGATCTACACTAGATTCTACATGCCCGGCTGTGTGCCATGAATCTGAAGCAACACCATTGCTGTTCTCACTAAGTGTGTAACCTGGGTAAAGACTCCATACTTAAAAGTGGACTACCTTAGGGAAAGTATAAAGAGCTTTAAGACTGTTTAATGAAACCTAAACCCATGATTTTCAACCAAGATTATGTTACTGCTCCCGTGAGGGATGCCTAAAGACAGAGATGGAGGGCAGCATCAGGGAAGACACTACATAGCATCTGAAGTGTAAAAACTGGGTTGCTGCCAAATGACCTACACGTCACAAGGCTGTCCCTCACAGCAAATAACTATACAACCCCAATATCCACAGTACCAAGTTAAGAAACACTGATCCAAACCCCTGGGATAGACCAGAGGGTCCCTTAGTAAAGGCATCCTTACTTTTAAAACACTAAGTATGTTCAACTTTAAATAATTTTCAACAAGGTAGACAAAAAATTACAGCCTGATACAACTAACCAAACCAAAAAAAAAAAAAAAAAAAACAAAAACAAAAAAGGGGTGACATATCCCTGAAAGATGAAAATCAAAGAGAAATGTTTTATGAATGTTCTCCATATGTGTTTTCTCCTGTGCCATAAATAAAGCAAAAATTCACAAACCAAAACAGATTCAACATGTTATTCTACCATTTTCATTTGTTTCGACCAACCCATGGCTACTACTAGATACTGACGGGCCAACTATAAAAGTTCTGTAGTTCTACAGATTGCCCACTCAGAATACAAGACTAGACGTGAAGGAAAATTCAGACCATGAAAATGTACTGGGTATTAGTGTACTGGGTAAAGTGCGCATCCTAGAAAGGTTCAGAGTGAGCCACCCAATAACCAAAGGATGCCAATGACAGAAGAGCAGTACAGGCTGAGGGACCCTAACAATGACAGCTAGGGTATGGTGTGCTGACACATGCCTGTGGTCCACTTCAAACTCTGGGGAGGCAGAGACTAGCCTCTACAAAGGGGTCCAGGGCAGCCAAGACTACCAGACTATCCAAAAAACAGACTGGTCAATTTTTAGAAAGATGATAAAAGAGTCTTTCCAAAATTTAGCCACTGAGGTAAATCTAGGAGTTAAACTACAATTAATCTTCTAGCATATCTTAAACCCATAGACCCCATCCTGCCTTCTACTCAGCCTACTCAGAGCAAGAAAAATGAAACAGCATGAGGCAAGTAGTCTTCACCAACATAACCGCTTAGAAAAGCAACCACACAAGTTCATCACTGAAAAAGATCCTATTTTTTGTTTGTTTGTTTTGTTATTTTGGTTTTCAAGACAGAATTTCTCTGTGTAGCTTTGGAGCCTGTCCTGAAACTCTGTAGATCAAGCTGGCCTCAAATCCACAGAGATCCACCTGCCTCTGTCTTCCAAGTGCTAGGATTAATAATGGCGTGCCCACCAGCCAGCACTGTTAATTTTTTTGACAGTGTGAAAAATACAGCTCAGTCTGGCCTAGAACAAAGTATATAGCCCAGGCCAGCTCAAATTCAGAGTAATCCTCCTGTCTCAACCTCCTAGGGTGCTGGAATTACTAGTGTGTGTCAGGACACCCAACTTTCATATTTTAAGTATTTGAAGGTTTAAAAATGTCTTGCTAATAAACAGCAATGATAATCTTTGACCTATTCAAGAGTGTGGTGTAACCCTGTAAACTTTGAAGTTCCTAAATTAAATGACTCCAATACGGAATGAAGATTCATCTCCTCTGGTTTTGTACAGGCATAACCCCTGCTAATCCACTCAAACTTTCATGCATTACCTTAGGAGTGTGTTTTCAAAGTCTCTTCTCTGACTGCACTGAAACTTTCTCAAGAAGGCATCATGTAAGCCATTCTCTTTCCTTCACCTTTGCAAACAACAAGGCACAGGAGAGAACAGGAGGCCCCTGTCAGAATGGCCTCCATGCCGTTAGCAGTCTCTGGGTGCAGAGCATGAACTGCAGCTGACATGAAGATGCTAACAGGAACGTCAATGCAGCCCCAATTCTGGCCATACAGTTAAGCTGTCCTTCTCACTAGGTGCAGTGGACTCCAAGTTACTGTACAAAATGAACACCTACAACAGCAGCAACTACACTTCCGGGCAATGATTAATCCATGCCCAGTGTAGCAAGCTTTGGAAGCATTTCATATTTTAAACATCTGTTTGCTTTGTTTTTCTTTCAGACAGGGTTGTACAATGTAGCCCAGGCCAGCTCAATTTCAGAGTAATCCTCCAGCCTCAACCCCCTAGGTGCTGGAATTAAAAGTGTGTGTCAGGACACCCAACTTTCATATTTTAAGTACTTGAAGGTTTAAAAATGTCTTGCTAACAAACAGTAATGACAATTCTTTGAACTAGCCAAGAGTATGGTGTCACACAGACCTGTAATCCCAGCACTCAGGAAGCTGAACCAACAGCAAGACCCTGTTTCAACAACACTAATGACAGTATTACCATGAGCCAAATTCTTATGCCTTAAAAGCCAAATTCACTGTGGCACTTGGAAACATGATTTCCTCCCAAGCCTGTAATTCGGACTCCTTTTCATTTCTGAACTTTGCAAAACAATGACTTAATGAATGAGCTGTCCCGGTGCTCAGTTGTAGTAACAAAACACGCACTACAGCAGCCACATATGCACAATATTATAATCAATATCTTCTTTTCCAAATTCACAAGGCTATACATTTTGTACTTAAACAAAAGTATACAGAGCCAAGCTTAGTGCAAACCTATAAATCTGCTGCTAGAGAAGCTGAGGCAGGAGGATCACATAATAAATACAAGGCTTATCTGGACTACAGAGTGAGCTGAAGTGTTACCAGCCCATACAATCCAAATAAAATAAAAAGGAGGACGGGATATTGTAACTCAGTGGTGTGGCCCTCACCTGAGCAAGTAAAGGGCCCTTCGCTCAATTTCCAGTCCGAGAGAGGCTCCGGATGTTTCCTAAACAAATTACTCAACTCTGAGTCCATCCTGTATCTTTAAATTAATCCCACTTTAAATCACTTTAAAAGTTTACATCCTATTAAGATGGAAAGGTAAAGATTTAAGTTGTTTGAAACCCTTGGGGGAAAGGAGAATGAATGGAAGAGTCTACACACTAAAAGTGGGTCCCAAACTCTGCTCCAATAGACACAAAGGATAAAGAGGTTGGCACCCAAGGAGGTGTGGGACCGCCAGGCTCCTTATCCTTCCACCTAAAATGGGCAGTCCACTCCTCCTCCACTCCTCCTCCAGCACCCTCAGAGCACCCTCAGAGCACTAATAATGCACAGAGCACTATCGCTTGTTTACACCCATCACTGTGGGATCTCCTGTAAAACCCCTGGGGGAGAAGGGAAGATACATTAGGGATGGATCTCCTAAACAAAGAGGGAAATTCATCATTGGAAATAAGAGAAAGGATGCGGTTTTTGTTTTGTTTTGAGAGACGGTCTCTATATTGTAGCTCTGCAGACCAGGCTGGTCTTGAACAGAGATCCTCCTGCCTCTGCCTCAGTGCTGAGGTCAAAGGTGTGCACCACCAGGCTCCACTAAGAAGGGGGTCTTTTCTAAGTGAAGAACTTGAATATTAATCTTATATGCATCAAACTAAAAAGCCACATGGCTGTTTTTCTATACAGTTATAAAATAGCTAAATGTAGTGTCTAAATTCCTTTTATCCCATATTCTAAATATAGATCATTGGGTGAGAGAATTAAGTTTTATGTAAGGGAATATCTGACCATGTTATGTTACAAATTCACAAGTTTCCCAAATGTATTGCTCTCATTATCAGCCAGTTGACCGATAGTTAAAGTAACATGCATAAAGTGTCATGAACGTTAACTTTTAACCCCTTTGTGTTTCCTATGTGCTACCTTAACCAAAAAAAAAAAAAAAAAAAAAAAAAAAAAAATTAAGATGAAATTGCAGAAAGGCATTTAAAAACAGTCCCATTTGGGTATCTACAAATGCTATCTTAAAAAGATAATGTACTTAAGACGTTAATAGTCATATTACTGAGTAAAGCATCAGCACCTCCAAATCAAAAGTTCTGAAGACTATGCTAGTTAGTTAACATACATTTAAGTATTTTTCTAGGAGGAAAGACTACAAGAATAATGGAGAGTGAGCTGGTACTTGCTACATCTGTTTGAATTAGGTCCTAGTGATATAGTTCATTAAAAAGAAATGGGTTTTTTGAAGCCTGTCTTCCAATCGGATCAGTACATTTCAGCCAACAGTGAAAATCGGACACCTGCCTTTAAAATGTATGTATGCACATGTATGCTTCACACGACACGTGAAATGCGGCCGTGGCAAAAATGATTCTCCCAGCTTCTTCCCTACTGGGCGCACAATGTCTCCCTAAACACTTGTCTTCCTCCCTAACTGATGATCAGAAGGGCAAGTAGAAATAGGAAAAATAAAGGGGGGGGGGGAAAGGGAGGAGGGGGAGAGAAGTAGGGAGGGAGATGACAGAATAAAGTCGCCTCCCTACCAACCATCCAATTAGCTAAGTCCCTGGCTGGCAAGTTACCTAGTCAACAGAACCTCAATAATAAACACTAGGCGGAACGTGACTTTCGGATCGCCACCCCGTGGGTCCTCCCTCTCCCGGGCCGGCCGTCCGTCCGTCCGTCCGTCCGTCCGTGTGTCAGCGTCCCCGGTCACCCGGGAGGACCTGCAGAGCGGTGTCCTGCAACACTTGAGACCCTCGCAAGGGCCGCGGCGGCGGCGGCGGCGGCGGGGGGGAGGCTGCGTGCGGGTGGGCGGACCGGGCTGCGGCGGGACCCACCCGGGAGCGTGGCGCGGCCGCGTCGGGGGAGCCGGCCCGCCCTGCCCGCCCTGCCCGGCCCTGCCGGCCCTGCCCGCCCTGCCCGGCCCGGGGAGGGGCGCGGGCCGTTCCCCTCCCCCCGCGGCCGCCTTCGCCCCCCCCCCGGGGGAACTGCGGCCCCGCGCCCTGGCTCGCCCGGCACGCGAGCCCCGGGACAGGCCGGGTCGGGCCGGGCCGGGCCGGGCGGGAGGCCGGGCTGCGGTACGAACCTCGCTGTTGAAGGTCTTCACGGCCTCCATGTTGCCTGCGCAGAGGCCCCGGGGCCCGGCGGAGGGAGAAGCGGCGGCCGGCGCGGCGCGTGCGGAAGGGAGCGCGGGCGACGGGGCCCGGGAGGCCGCGGGGCACGGCGGGCGGGCGGGCGACGCTCCTCAGCGCCGGCGAGGCCCCGGCATGGCCGCGGGGCGGGCGCAGCGAGCGGGCCGGAGGCCGCCGGGGCGGGTCGGCGGCGGGGGAGGGGCCGGCGCGGCGCCTTCTCGGCTTCTCCGCCCCGCTCGGCGGCGGCCCCCACGCGCCGCCTTCGGTCCCCGTCCGCTCTCCACCGGCGTCCCCTGCTCCCTCTCCCTCCCGCGGGCTCCCGCGTCGCCTCCCCCGCCGCCCGGGCCGCGGGAACCTGCAGCGCGCAGCGAACACACAGGAGAAAGCGCCGACCGCGGCGGCTGCGGCATCCAATATGGCGGACGCGCTCGGGCCGCGCACTCCGAGGCGGCGGCGGCGGCGGCGGTCAGCGCGCCCCCTGGCGACCAGGCCGCGCGAGGCCCCGCGGCCGCGCCACACCATCGAGACGGCGCGGGCCAGAGCGGCCCGAATGGCCGAGGCGGGAGAGGGGCCCGGGCCCCGGGAGCGAGCGCTGCGGCGCGGACCCGGGGAGCTCGCGGCGGCGGCGGCGGGTTCCCGCGGGTGAGCGCTGCTGCTCCGGGAAATAAAAACGCCAGTGCAGGGGGACGCCATGCACGGAACGGCCGCGTCTGCATCGCCCTGCCCCAGCGGGATGGCGGCGGCCCTGCAGGCGGGCTGCGAGTGCCTTGGAGAACTTCACCGGGGCACCGACTTAGAGAAGCCCCGGGAGGATTCCTCGTAGTCACCGAGCGCCCCGGCCGCGGGGAGCCAGCGCTCCAACACAAAAGCCGCTGCACGGGACGAGTGCAGCAAGCCGTGCGGGAAATGCAGGCTGAGCATCCCCGACGCGGAAACGCAACCCCCATATTTTGTTTTGTTTTGTTTAGGAAGCGGGTTATTTATTCGCAAGGAAAATGTTGCCCCACGTTATCGGTGCGGAGGATGGCTGCACATTTTAGGATCGAGGCGTGCTGCTGGGGAAGCACCTTCGTGCTGATTTGAAGCTGAACGAGGAGGGGTGTTCCCACTGAACGTTCCCACACGTACTGCCTGGCCACCCTTGTTGAAAGTCACTTGCCCTCGCCAGATTCATGCAAAGGAAGTGGCGAAAATGGTCTGCTTTAGATTAAATTATTCCCTAAGTCCAGAGCCCTGCGAAACACAAAGCAAATTCCTCCCAGGCGGTTTTAGGGTCTTTTCGTCCGCTCCATTCACAGGTTTGCTGTTGGCACTGACTGGTTAGAAGGTAAAAATGCTGAGAAGCTGCCCTTACTTTTCACCTGATCTCGTGCACACCTCCTCCTGACGATCCTGCTGTCCCCGGTACCTTGCAGTATCTCAGCAGTAGCCAGGAAGATATATTTTAGACACATCCCCGTAACACGAAAAATAATAGACCCAGAGACTGATATTGGGGTTCAAACTTTAAGCTGAAGTTCAGAAAAGCAAAGCAGCCGGCCACTAGCTCTCACCTCTAGCTCAGGCTCAAAGAGGCTGTTCCACACAGAAGCCCAAGTCTCAAAACAGTGTGGCTGGAGAATGAATGCCTCTCTGAGACCTTGCTTCTGTCTTATATACTTCTTCCCAAAAGGTTGGGGTTAAAGGTGTGAGCTATAATTCTCTTTTAGACTGATTCACTCTTGTGTAGATCTAGTCCACTTACAGAGATCCATCTCTCTCTTAATCCTGAGTCCTAGGATCAAAGTTGTGGACCACCACCTCCTAGCTCCTGGCTGCTGGGAATAAAGGTGTGTTGCCTGGCTTCTATGGCTTGTGTCTGACATTGCTTTCTGAACCCTCGGGCAAGCTTTACTAAATCATAAACAGTATCTCCCCACACATCCCTTGATGAAACACATCCCCGAACTCCTTTTCCACTGCTCTTCAGTGACCCTAACGTGTCACAGCGGTGTGAAGGCCCTACTTGCCCCAGCACATGCCACCCTTCCACACTGTCCTCTGTTACTTGACAACAGACACCATTTGCCCACCTGAGTGCCTCTTCCCTTAGCTAGCAGCTGTTGCTTATGGTTGGTTGGTTGGTTTTGTTTTTCCGTAGCTGATCTTGCAAGAGGTCTCTCTCTGGCCTTGCTAGGACGTGTGGAATTGAGGTTCACATTCAGGCCAGGTTGCCATTCTTGCAGGAGTTCCCACTTCGGCCAAATTTACTCAGTCACACATAGAACAAGTGTGACTGGGCTACATAGGTGGGAGTAATTAAAATGCAGTATAAACCATGGACACAGACCCGTTAATGTGCTGTACAATGTAAGGACTCCTCAACGGGCGCTGGCGACTCACGCCGTTAATCCCAGCACTTAGGAGGCAAAGGCAGGCAGATCTACGAGAGCTAGTTCCAGGACAGCCAGGACTGTTAAGTAGAGAAACCCTGTCTCAAAAGAAAAAGAAGGATTCCTCATCCGGGGAAATAGCAGAGGACTTTGAGGGGGTAGCCTCAGTGTACTCTACAGATGAGAAAATAAAGCAAGGGGGAAGGAAAAAAAAATAGAAGAATCTAGAGACTTGGAGCCTGAACCACTTACAAGGTTTGTGTGCAATTACACACACCTCCAGAATGTAAAAGCCTTGGCATTCATACCCACATTATATGTGTATTTCTATATATAGATTGCAATTAAGGATTATGTCTTCCAATATCAAAAACCAGCCTGAGTTTAAGCATAAAAGAATTCCCTGCGCATGGTTTTTGTATTTCTTTATGGTTTTGTTTTGCTTTTGGTTTTGCTTTGTTTTGAGACAGGTTTTCTCTGTGTAAACCTGGCCATCCTGGAATTCACACTGTAGACCAGGCTGGCCTCAAACTCAGATCCATCTGCCTCTGCCTCCTGAATGCTGGAATTAAAGGCCATGAGAAACCATTGCCTATGTGTGTTTCCTTTTCAAAGCAACCCACTTCAAGAATGCAGCCAAGCAAGGAGTGGACAAGTCTTTTCTCCTCTTCAACTGTTTGGAATAATGGGACATGAATTATAAAACTCTGGTTTTATAATTCTAGCCATTTAGAGGGTACAGTTGAGAACCTCCCCTTCTCAGGTCCAAATTCCTAACAAAATGAAGGAATTTAATTGACCCACCTTGGGTCAGATGGATCATCACCCAAAATGAAAACCATCAACTCATTCTGAAAAGTTGGTAAGGGCATAATGGGTTGGACTATAGCCATTGCTGGAATCATGACATGTCCCAGAGTCTAAGGCATTCTCCTTTGAACATGGTCATCACTGGCCCATCCCCTAGAACTAAGTCACTTCTGCGGACTACTCAGGGTGCAACGCAACCATAACCAGGTCAGAATCAACACAGAGCAGTAGAACTTTCAGGAATGGATGGAATGTTCCACAGGTTCAGTAGCATAGGCTCCATGTGAGTGTTGTGCACTTCAAATGCGGCTGGTGCAATTGAGGAAGGTATGGCTGTTGGCTACCACACTGGGATGCTCGAGCCTAGCTAGAGGCAATGACCTTCTGGATAGGATACCTTCCTAGAGAACAGGGGAACATAAAGCAGCATTAAGCAAGAAGTGATTTATCAGATCTCAGACGGAATGGTAGCTACCTACTATCCTTCAACTACTGCAAACATCCGGAGTGTTGCTTAATTCACAACTAATAATTCTCACAAAAATGGAGACCTGAGACTCAGCTTAGGAGACTCAGGGACATACATGGAATGTCTTATAAGAAATAAGAAGGGTTCAAAGCTGACTGGAAAGCAGTATGTTCTTCAAAGACAGAACTAACTGCGAGTGGCAAGATGGCCCAGTGGGTAGAGGTGCCACCCATCCTGACAACCCGAGCTCATGTCCTTGACCTCGCATGATAGGAGATAACTGTTTCCTGGGAGTTGTTTTCTGACTTTCACGTGTGTGTGTGGCAAGGACAGAGACACAAACACAACCAGCCAGTTAATAAGAATTACAAGTAATAATTGCACTGGGCAGTGGTGACATACACCGTTAGTCCCAGCTCTCAGCAGGCAGAGGCAGGTGGATCTCTGAGTTCCAGGCCAGCCTGGTCTACAGAGCAAGTTCCAGAACAGCCATGGCAGTTACACAGAGAGACCCTGTCTCGGGAAACTGAAGATAATAACAATGATAATTGTAATATAGCCCAGTAATTCTACTTATGGATGTATACCCCAAAACCCTGAAAGTAGAGATTTGAACAGATGTTCATACCCCTCTGTCCATAGCAAGAACAAATGACAACTTGGACAAATGACAAATTCACAGTCAGTAACCTAAGAGACTGTCAATACATATATGATAAATATATGAACAGGGTAGTGGCACACACCTTTAATCCCAGTACCTGGGAGGCATAGGAGGATCTCTGTGAGTCAAGGTCAACCTTTCTCTCCATAGTGAGTTGCAGGCCAGCCAGGGATGCACAGACCCTGTCTCAAAAAACCTAAACAAACAAAAGAGGTGTACCTATTGTAGGCAAAACGGGCCAGCCAAAGAAACACACCTCAAGCAGAGCCAAAGAAATACTTTGGCCCTAGAATCAGAACCAGTGAAAGACATATGCCCTGGCCCTGAAATTAGAGCCAAAATGCTAAACAGGGTCAGTGAAAGAAACACACTTTGGTCCTAAAACCAGAGCCAAATCTGACCCTAAACCTGGGCAGAAAACCAACCAATCCCTGAGCATGAGAATGAGCCGATCTGAGCTCAGGGAACTGAAAGCTGACCAATCCCCACCCTGGAAATCTTCTCCCTGGGAAAACCCCACCCCTAAGAAGCTCTATGT
The DNA here is from genome assembly GCF_943737965.1 of Phodopus roborovskii. Classification (NCBI taxonomy): domain Eukaryota; kingdom Metazoa; phylum Chordata; class Mammalia; order Rodentia; family Cricetidae; genus Phodopus; species Phodopus roborovskii. The sequence goes on from NW_026126611.1 coordinate 9,436,085, forward strand.
AAACCCAGCGCGCCGCGCACCTGTTCAGTTAGCTGCTGTCTTCTTCCACCCTAGCAGAGGCCTCCACTCTCCTGGTTTCTTCCCTCCCTAATCTCTTCAATGAGGTTTGGGTGAGACCTTCCTTCAATGAAATGAAGATGCGATGACACACCTTCTGCTAGTGAAGAGTTGTTACGTTCAGGTGGAACCGTAACATCTTCTCTGGGGAAGCCCTCCCCCCCCAACAGAGGTGTTATATTGGGGAAGCCCTTCCCTAGAGCTGGGGAAACCCTCTCCTGCCTGAGCCTTTCCCTGGAGCAGGGATGTAAGCTGCTACGCTTACTGTGACCTCTGATACTCCTTGGGTCCCAAGTGCCAGAATACTTTTCCATCTGAGCCGTAATGCTTGCACCTATATAATAATAATAATAATAATAATAATAATATAATATAACCTATTCAGCCTTGAAAAAGAAAGGGACTTCTGATACACCGACAACATAATGGAACAATGAAACCATGCTAAGTGAAATAAGCCAGTCAGAGAAGAGCATACACGCTATGATTTGTGTAGACAGGAGTTGTTATGTAATCGACTCAGTTTCCGTTTAGAAAGGTAAAAAGGTCCTGGAGAGATTTGGTCCTAGGTACCTGCTCCCAAAGTTCAGAGATAATCCCACTGCTGTAGGATGGCAGCAAGTTGTTAGAGGTGTTTGGTAGTGGGCTGCACAGCAATGGGAATATTATTTTATTCTATAGAAACACACTTAAAGGGTTAATGTTAAAATTTTTTTTATATATTTTTAACCACAAAAGATGCTTATAGCCAGGCCTTTAATCCCAGCACTTAGGAAACAGAGCCAGGCGGTTCTATGTGAGTTCGAGGCCAGACTGGCCTACAAGAGCTAGTTCCAGATAGCCTCCAAAGCCACACAGAGAAACTCCTGACTCAAAAAACAAAACCAAACCAACAACAAAGATATTCAGGATAACCCTAGAAGTACAAAACCTGTACATGACAGACCGCTAGCGAGGCACAAATGAACGGGAGGCAGGCGGCGGATAATACAGCTGGAACTGAACTATGTATCCTGGCCACCAGATTTTGCATGTTAAACATTCTGACTGTACTTGGAGGCACAGTGTCTTTCCTGGGGTAGTTCAGTTAGAACAAGGCCAATAATGTGGGTCCTACACTGACAGGTCCCGAAGAGATGAGGGTGCAGAGACCCACAAAGACCTTGGTGAAGTCGGGGAGGAGAGAGGCATCCTCAAGTGCGGCGACTGTAACAAGATTAGTATAAACCTACAGGCAGATATTGAGGTTCAGGCCGAAGATCAGAGAAACAAAGCAGCCAGCCTCTTACCTTAGACCAAAATGAGTGCTCCTGTCTTCATGAATCCTCAGAGTGCGATGCTCACTGGCAAGCCTCGGACTGCAACCCTCTCAGCCCCTGTCTCTTCCTGTATTATATTCCTCTCTTCTCTCAGCAGTATCACTCCTGTCTCCAAACCCTGGGATTAAAGGTGTGTACCACCACCGCCTGGATTCTATGGCTAACCAGTATGGCTGCTGGCATTAAAAGCGTGTATCACCACTGGCTGGCTTCTATGGCTGTGGCCAGCTTTGCGTTTTGCTCTCCAGCGGCTTTACTAAACCATCACCAATATATCACCACACTCAAGCCTTTGAAGAATCAGTCTGCCAGCACCTTTCTCTTGGCCTCCATGGCTCTGGAAGAGCGAGGACAGGCACGTTAGCTGCTTTTGCCTCTCCGTTTCATCTATGGTATTTCATTTATCACAGACTCCAGGAGCCAGCACAGGTGGCGTACAACACTCTGAGGCTAAGAACCCAGCGCTTTCCCAAATCTGCAGGCTAAACGCGGTGAGGACAGTTGCCAAACTGTTTTATTTTTGGAAGACGTTTTGAATTGTTCTTCCTTGAGAAGCACTGCTATTTTTGTTTACAAAGGTAAAGTCAGCATTTTCTGCAATGAAGCCCAGGAAAAGCGAAGCCTCCTCCCATAGCTCTCTGTGATTCCCCCAGAATTGCTGGCAAAGTTCTTAGGCCAACTTAGAGTCGGAAGCAAATTGTGACAGGAGGAGAAATGGATTCCAGCTCCTCACCGGCCTTGCCTGGGACAGATTTGGCCCCAGGTGCCTGCTCCCAAAGTGTAGAAGTAATTTGACTGCTGGAGGACGGCAGCAGGTTGGGAACTATTCGAATTTTCCCGGCCTTCCTGTTAGTTTGGCACGACAAAACAAGACGTTTTGCAGATAAATAAAGCAGAGGCTTAGACTGGTATGATTTGCCGGGTGGTGGTGGCACATGCCTTTAATCCCAGCGCTTAGGAGACAGAGGCAGATGGATCTCTGGGAGTTCTAGGCCAGCCTGGTCTATAGATCAAGTTCCAGGACAGCCAGGGCTACACAGGGAGACCCTGCCTCAAAAAACAAAAACAAAGCAAAACAAAAAAGGAAGAAGGATGTCATTTGTGCCATGAAAAGAGGGAGACAGGGTAATTTGGTTACATGTCAAAGGCCTCCCAGCCACCAGCACCCCTGCGCTGGCGAGCTTTACAATTAGGTATTCCATTCCTCCTAGATAAACCGTTCATGTCTTTAAGGCTTTTCTCCGTGAATTTCTCTTTGGCTCCCCTTGCCCTGATACTTTTGGGTTATTTTGTTTTGTTTTGGCTGTCTATTCTACTGAACACATAAAGCTGAATAAGATGCAAAGAGGCCACTGTAAAATAAGAGCTACAGAGGAAAGGGAGTGTAGGACATGGAGTGTCCATCAGGGTGGCCTAGGTCACAGCAGCAGGCTTGAGGACAGTACCGGTTGTAACATCAGTTGGTTACCTCGCTTCCAGTGTAGTCGTATCTCCACAGAAAGGGGAGAGCGTACTGAGGGCCACATGCGCTTGTAATCCTAGGATGTGCAAAGCCCCAAGTCTGATCTCTAACACTGACTAAATTATGTAATCCAAGCACTCAAACACCCCCCCAGTTCAAGGCCAGCCTCAGCCACGTTTCACGTTCAAAGACAATCTGAGCTACTCAAGACCCTGTCTCAAAAACAAAGTGATAAGCTAAAGCCAACATGGTTGATGGAAGGGTGTAGTTAGCAGTCCGAATGATTTCGAAGTTACACACCTGCCTGAAAGCACCGGCATCCTGTGTGTAAGTTATATACTTAAGGATGGGAAAGTACAGGCACCAAAATGCCCATAGGTGGGGAGGGGACAGGCAGGGACACTGGCCTGTGTCAACATTGGAAACCAGTGACGAGAGGGGAAAAATGCTCCCCTGAGAATCTGTACCCCCAAGTCAGACCTCAACAGCAAATGTGTGGTGTAATTCCTAATACCTGGGCGATGTGCAAAACCCCATGCAAAGAAATGGTTTTGAGTTGGTATTGGTTGGCCATCTGCCAGACAGCTGAGGCTCTAGAAGGTAAGCAAGTGACAGAACCGGTAAAGAAGTCTGGCAAAAGTCCATTGTAAGCGTTGAAAGCCATGCTTTGAATTTTTTTTTCTTTTCTTTCTGTTTTAAGGTACTGCTTAAGGAAGCCCAGACCAGCACCGACGGCGCTCTTTGCCTTCAGTAAGTGTTCCCACAATGGTAGTGGGAAATCATGCGTGGAAGCTTCCAGATACGAGAGACTTGACTCCAGGAAGTGGACTTGACAGAATGAATCAGAATGCTAATTTTTAATAAGCTTCCTGCGATCCGAGCCGCGGCACTGATGGAGACAGCAGACGCTGAGAAGAAAAGAGTCTCGTCGGCTCTGAAAGCTCTGAGCGCAGGATGAAGGCTAAAGACACGCAGAGGAATGTGGGACCCTGAAATGGCCTTTGCCTGGAGAGCCTGTTTTCACTCCAGGCAGACTTGAACTTTGGGCTCTGACGGGTTCCTAGGCGAAAGAGGGCAAAAGTCAATGCTTAGAATCTGGCCCCGGGGAGAACCACGTGGGACCTCAGTAGGCTACATCCCAGGTCAGGGTGAAAAGGGAGTCCTCTCATTTGCCCCCTGCACTTCAGGGGACCTGGAGAACAGCTACCTCGACCTGAGCAAAGGCTCTTCACCGGGAGTGCCCATAGACACCGAGGAGCAATAGTAAAACAAGTCTCATAGCTGCTCTAACAGCTCACAGCCAACTTGGCCTAGAACAAGAGGCTGGAGAGGTGGCTCAGTGGTTAAAGAACACTGGTTGCTTACTCTTTCCTAAGTCCTGAGTTCAATTCTCAGCCCTTATCTGGCATGTTGTAAGGGTAGTCCCGTGAGACTCAGTTCCTCCTTCTGGAGCAAGTAAAATGCTAACATAAATAAGTAAATAATCTTTAAAAATGTTTTCTTAGCTTGTGACTCCTTTTTGTTCAAGAACGCTTTTGATTGTTTTTTAAGACAGGGTTTTTCTGTGTGGCTTTGGAACCTGTCTTAGAACTCGCTCTGTAGACCATGCTGGCCTCAAACTCACAGAGATCCACCTGCCTCTGCCTCCCTCCCGAGTGCTGGGACTAAAGGTGTGCGCCACCCCCAGCCCAGCTCCAAGAACTTTTTTCATGTGAACTGGATAGCATGAGAGACATAAAACAGGTATACAAATGAGACATTTACTAAAACTGAATCACACATTTTTTTGCATTTTCTGGTATCCCTTCTATTCGAAGATATTTACAAAATTCTGATTTGGCATTTTAGGTGGTTGCCAGTTGTTTCATAAGCCCTAAACCTGCTTATTCTCTCTTTAAACTTATCAGCACCTCCTATACTTTCATCTCTTACCACCTTAGCCACCTCCTGCCCCTGAATTTGACAGGAAGAAATCAGGTTTCTGAGTCATCAGAAGCATGCTATCTTGTTTCTGCCTCTAGGTCCGTGGTTCTCAACCTGTGGGGCTCGACCCCTTTGAGGACAAATGAGCCTTCCACAGGGGTCACATACCAGATATCCTGCATATCACATGTTTACATTATGACTCCTAACAGTAGTAAAACTAAAGTCATGAAGTAGCAAGGAAAACAATTTTATGCTTTGGAGTCACCACAGCCCGAGGAACTGTATTCAAGAGTCACAGCATTAGGAAGGTTGAGAACCACTGCTCTAGAGTACGCAAGGGTCACTGCTATCTCCAGCCTAGGTTTCTGCGAGTGTTCTGGTATTCTCCTGCATTCAACAGAAAGCTTTCGCAGAGTGCACTCATTCAGAGAGCTCTTCGTATTGCGTTGGGTACCCATCAGAGAAGCTTAAGCCAATAGAACGTCTTTAAAAGTGGGCCAGCAACTTACACTAGGCGTTCAGGATCCCAGCATAGCCCCAAGCCTTTCTCAGGGTGAGCTTTTAAGCACCAAAACCATGTCCTGGGTTGACATACTTCAGTTAACACGAACCGTTAGTCAGAAGAGGGGCTACAGAAGCCAAAAGCAAGGTCAGTACGTTGAGAGACTCTCCCAGGACTCTAGACTTTGATGGATTAGGTCTAAGTTTTCCTTTTGGCTGGTGGCACTGTCCACGTGCTGGATCATATGGCCTGAATGATATTTCCATCATGGAGTCAGTTGTGCTAAGGTCGGTGGCGGGGGGGGGGGGGGGGACTGCCACAATATGACAAAGCTCTGAGTCCTTTTGTGTGAAACTGTATCAGTTATGTTTTTGTTGCTGTGACCAAATAACCTAGCAAAAAAAAAATGACGTAAGGAAGGAAGGACTTACTTTGGCTGACAATTACAGGTCAGTCCAGCATGGTGTGAAATCACGGCATCAGGAGCCCAGACCGTGAGTGAGTTTCACTGAACATCCAGCAGGAAATAGACAAGGATGCTGCTATTGCTGGCGTCTAAGGAGGGCCTTCCCTTTTCAATTAAACCAGTTTGGAAATGCATCTTGGGCTATGTTTCCAGAAGACTTTAAATCCAGCCAAGTTGACAATCAAAATTGTTCATCATAGTTGCGTGTAGTGGTGCCTGCCTTTAATCCCAGCACACAGGCAGCAAAGGCAGGCAAGTCACTATGAGTTCAAGGTTAGCCTGGTCCACATGGTGATATCTAGGCCAACCAAGGCTACACAGTGAGAACATATCTATATATGTGTGGGGGGTGGGTGGATGGGTGGGTGTGGGTGCGCCATCATACAAAATGTATCTTTAAATATATGTATATGTGTATTTATATATATTTATTTTTTATTATGTGTTCATGTGGATCTATGTATGTGTATGCACACATGTGTGCAGGTGCCTATGGAGGGTGTGCTGGACCCCCGAGCTTGTGTTACGGTGTAAGCTGTCAGACATAGGTACTGAGACAGGAACTCAGGTCTCTTTGAGAGCAGTATCTATTCTTAACGGCTGAGCCATCTCTCCAGCCCACCCGCATTCCCAAAGTGTATCTTTGTTGTAGACTTGCCTTTTCTGAAGGGTAAGCACAACAAACAGTGAGGGTTTTTTTTTTTTTTTAACTTTTTTGTCACTTTAAAAAACACATCCCCTGCCTTTTCCGTACCCAGTGTTATTTCGCTGCCACTCAAGATCCTCACTTTTTTGTGGATGTTTCATTCCCCAAATGCTTTCAGAATTTTCTCTGTCTTGGGTGAATAAAGTAAACATGTCATTTTTCCTTGACAGTTTAGAGTCCTTTCCTCAGCTCTTTCAGCTTTCTTTAATTCAGGAAAATTACTCATTATTATTCTTAAAATAGTTCTTCGGCCCAGTCTCCTGTTATGTAAGTGTTGACAGCTCTACATCTAGTTTTTACAACTTTTCACGACGTCCCAGCTTGTGTTCCTTCCTTCTGCCTTCCGAGAGGGTTCCATCTTCCTGACAGGGTGAATGGAATCTGAATTTTCTCAGGACTTCTGTGTTCTCACGCAAAACTGCCCTCAGTCACATGGCTGCGTCTCAGCTCTGGCCAAACCAGGATGGCACGCCTCCCTCCTCCAGATAGGATGGACAGAGTCTGTCTGTCTGTCTGTCTGACTTTTGTTTGCCTGATTGCAATTCATATCCTAGGTCTCCTTTGATTCTGCTTTATGGCTGTCCATAATTATCCCTTGTTGCTCTCACAGAGGACTGGGGTTTGGTTCTCAGCACCTATTTTTTGTGGCTCACAAACACTTGTAACCCCAGATCCAGGGGTTCTGATGCCCTTCTGGCCTCCAAGAGCATCGGAACATATGTATGGATGCACACACAAACATATACATAAATAAAACAAGTAGACTATTCATTAAAGTGGCTAGTGTTAGCTCTCTGTGTATATGTGTGTGTGAGTGTGTGTCTGTGAGTGTATGTGTGTGAGTGTCTGTGAGTGTGTGTATGTATGAGTGTGTGTGTGAGTGTATGTGTGTGTGAATAAGTGTGTGAGTGTGTGTGTATGTGTGTGAGTGTATGAATGAGAGTTGAGTGCGTGTGTGGGTGTATATGTGAATGTGTGTGTGTATGTGAGTTTGTGTGAGTGTGGGGATGGAATCAGGGTCTCAGGCACACGCTAGCAGTGGCTATAACTACCCCTGAATTTTACCCCCAGCCAATTCTCCCCACTTTTGGCAGTTCATACACTGTTTAATTATCTCTACTCCAGACCTCCTCTTTTTTTTCTATAGTCTGAAATGAACTTAGATATTGTTTAATTGCTTTTAATAATACCTAATTTAATTTTGAGAATACACTTCAACATTTGGTTTGTTGTATCATAAATCTAAAATTGCTTATTGTTTCATATCAGTGAGCCTTTGAGCCGGGCTTGTTTGGGCACAAAGCAAAAATAGGAAGTATGGATAGCCATGCAGAGGAGCACTACCTGCAGGCTGAGGTCCAAACAGGTAGTGATTTCACACCTTGCCGGGCCATGCAGAAGAGCACTTGCTGCCTGTGAGCTGAGGTCCAAGGCTGTAGGGAGGCCTTTAGCATCTCAGGCATATTCCAAGTGAGTGTCCATTGGAGGAGCTCCCAAGTGAGGAGCAAAAACACTGGGAGCATCTACTTAGCTTCCTTTGTGAGCTTTGTGCTCTCTCTGCACAGGAGGACTCTCTAGCTACAGTGCTAATTTTAGCTGATGTCCTGGGAAGGGCCTTGGTGTTGGTCTAGGTTGTAGAACTCTGTCTCTCTGTCTCTGTCTGTCTCTCGCTCTCTCAGCCTCTCTCTTCCTTCCTTCCTTCCTTCCTTCCTCCCTTCCTTCCTTCCTTCCTCCCTTTCTTTCTTCCTTCCTCCCTTTCTTTCTTTCTTTCTTTTTTTAAACCATAGATAAAGTTTCTCTGTGTAGCTCTGGCTATTCTAGATCTTGCTTTGTAGACCACACTGGCCTTGAACTCCCAAAGAGATCTACCTGCCTCTGCCTCCCAAGTGCTGGGATTAAAGATGTGCACTAGTACCACCTGGCTAAAATGTGGATTTTTGGGGGGATGGGGGGAAGGGGATTTACAACTCTTGTGTAACAGAAAATGTGCTTGATTCTCAATGCAGAATCCAGGAGATGTTTTTTTAAAAAGCCATCTGCATTCACAAAGTATGGATATGTGAACCATCAAGATGGTTCAGCGGGTAAAGGTGTGTGCACCAAGTCTGAATTCCTCAGTTCAGTTCCTGGGACCCATCATGGCGGGAGTAGAGAACCGACTCCTGCAGATCGTCCTGTGACCTCCACATGTATACAGTGGTATATACCACCCCCACATACATATACCCATGTAAAATAAATGGATCCATGTAAAAAGATAATTTTAAAAGAAAAAAAAACTATTGACATGTCCAAGTCATCTTCCTCCTTATTTAAATTTTTAAAAATCAAAAAACAATCTCTACACTATAAAATAAATGTAAAAAGTACAGGAATAGGGATGATGACCTGCCTTGTAAAGCATAGAGACTTGAACTCAATCTTGGGAACTCATACACAACTCTAGGTCCAGCAGCGTGAGTCTGTGATGTCAGCATTGGGGAGATGAAGACAGGAAGCTCCCTAAGGCCTGCTGGCCAGGCATTGTAACAGACAGGTCCAGTGGAGGGCCCATCTCAAAAAACAAAACAAAACAAAACAACAAAAACCACATGTAGAGTGACTGAGGAAGACATTGCATGGGCGCACATGTCAAGCACCTTTCCCAATCATGTGTGTCTACACATACACAAGAAAATCCAGAGCAGTTCTAGGATTTTTGCTGATTACATCAACGTGTGCATGTGGACTTGGAAAACAACCGTCAGGATTTTCTGGCTGTTTTTGGAGCCCTGTAAATATATGGCCATTTCTCCCCCAAGATTCAGTGAGCTAGAGTGTAAATATCAAGTGTTGGAAGAGGTAAGAACCAAACATCTCCATGAAGCTGTTATGTGTTGGTAACAGAGATGGTGGAGACCGTAGCACATTTCCGGAGCATTCTCCTTTAAGAGCAGCAGCTCCGATCAATTCTGCCAAGTATGGATGGAGGCCAGAGAGCGCCAGGTCTGATTGTGTAAGAGGATCATATCCATTAACTCAGGTGACTCCTAGAAACTTCTTAGTCAGTAGCGTAACTTCTGAGTGATGTTCACGCTGCTTGCTGGGCCAATAAAACTCAGGCTGGAACTGAATCCAGGTGGGTGGGTCCTGGTTTATAACCTCATCCGTGAGTGTTCTAATGGCTTCTGAGATTTTTGCACTGATGCCAATTCAGATTAAACTCACCACCGTTTGACAGGATAGGTTCCCAGAGATGTAAGGACAATGAAGACATCTCCAAGTTCTTCCCGTTTAGAATGTACGATAGATACAGTAACTTAAGATGTAAATGGTGCTGTGGTAACTGGAGGCTGCTTCTCTACTAGGCAGTCAAAATCTCTACAGGCCAGCCTGGGCTACAGAGTGACTGCCAGGATAGGCTCCAAAGCTAAACACACACACACACACACACACACACACACACACCAAAAAAAAAAAAAAAAAAAAAACCTGCACGACACAGGGCAAGCACCACCCTGTGGACTGCACTCCAAGCAGGACGAGGTTAACCAAACTTTACAACTGCAATCATTCTTGACTATTTTCTCCAATGCATTTTGTCTTAGGGTTATTTTTGCTCTGACGAAATGCCGCAGCCATACGCAATTTAGGGAGAGGAGGGCTTATTCGGCTTACATATCTTAAGTCACAGCTTGTGAGGGAAGCCAAGGCAGGAACTCAACCTGGATGGGAACCTGGAGGCAGGAGCTGATGCAGAGGCCATGGAGGGATGCTGCTTACTGGCTTGCTCCTCATGGATTGCTCAGCCTGCTCTCTTGTAAGAACCCAAGACCAGCATCCCAGGGATGGCCCCACCCACAAAGGGCTGGGCCCTTTCTTACTGGTCACTAATTGAGAAAATGTCCTACAGGCTTGTCTGCAGTTTCATCCTATGGAGGCTTTCTTCTCAGCTGAGGCTCCTTCTCTGATGACACTAGCTTACATCAAGTTGACAGAAAACTAGCCAGCACAGGTTTTAGCTGGTTCCTCTTATTTCTGACATTCTCATTAAGACCTCATAACTACCCTATTTAATTAACCACCTCTATAGCCATTTTGGGGTGCAGGGTGGGGTCTAGTGGAGTCCTGGTTGTTCTGAAATTCACTCTGTAGTTCAGGCTGGCCTTGAACTCAGATACTCACCTGCCTCTGCCTCCTAAGAGCTGTGAGTAAAGCCTGCTAATCACCTCTAAAGCTTTACGCTTCCTTTTTATTAAGATGGGGTCTTGTTACAGAGCCCAAGCTGATCTCAAATGTGGGATCCTCCTGCCTCATCCTACTGATAGTTGGGATTAATATCTCTTTCTCGCTCCCTCTCTCTCCTTTCTCCTTTCCTCTGTCTCTTTTCTCGCTCATGTATTTTTAAATGCACAAAATTGTTTTTTATCTCACTCACGGAGTCGTTGTCTAACAATTACATAGACCATTTTAATTGCAAATGCAGTGCCTCCAAATAGCTAGGCAAATTAGCATAAACACAGAACGGAAAGCTGTCAGGGTAGTCTTAAATTAAGCGGGCTGCAGGAGGAGCTTGTGGTTAGCAAGAAAGGTTAACCACAGACAACTCACAAAAGTGCTTATGGACCTTCTGGCTCTTGGCCTCTTACAGCTGTGCGCTCTTCCTCCTCCGCAAACCCAGCTGGAACCCAGCTCCATCAATACACACCTGCTGGGAGGTATGTAAGCGGAGGAGGTCAGAGAACAACTTTGGAGAGTCGGGCTTCTTCACTGTGGGCTCTGGGCTGGACCTTAGGTCATCGTTGCCTGTGAGGTGAATTCCTTCACCCCAGGGAATCGACTCACCGAGTACTCATCTAGAAGTCCTCTGGCTGTTGTTGTTAAGAGGCTGGTCTGATCATACTTCTCCTCAACTAAAATAGCTTTGCACTGTAGTAAGTGGTGCACCCCGCTCCCAGAGTTGGGGGTGGGTATGGCGCTTGTGTGGAGTTCAGGGGACAACTTTCAGACGTCAGCCTTGGCCTTCCCATTTTGTCTGAGACAGGGTCTCTTTCCTATGGCATTGTATGGCTACTTGGTTCTCTAACGTCTGGGGAATGTTAGAATGTAATTGACCCCATGAATTTCTAGGGCGTGGCGCTATTGGGAGGTGTGGCTTTTAAGTAGATGTGCCTTGCTGGAGGAAGTGTGTCATTGTGGAGGTGGGCTCTGGGGTCTCCTGTGCCCACGGTACAGGCACTGTCACCTGCAGGATCAAAAATGTAGGATTTTCAGCTCCTTCTCCAGCACCATGTCTGCCTGCATGCCACCATGATGATAATGAACTAAACCTCTGAAACTGTAAGACACCTAATTAAACGTTTTCCTTTATAAGAGTTGTCATGGCCATGATGTCTCCTCACGGCGGTAGAAACCCCTACTAAGACACTCTTGTCCCTACAGCACCTACCATAGAACTTTACTCAGGTTCTGGGCACCCAAAGTCAAATCATCAGGTTTCCATGGCAAGAGCTTCTCCTCACTGATGTCCCCCCCCCCATCACTTAAATGAAATCATAAGGTCTTGTCTCCATAAGGTCTTGTCTCCATAATATCTTCCATTTGTTTTCTGAGGGTTTCGCAGACACACACAGGCGATTCTGATCATATTCATTGGCTTCACATTTTGTCTCTTGCTGATAAATAAGTCCATCCCCCCTGCCCCATTCAAGTGGGTCACCTCCTACAATACGTACCCATGACACTTTGGAGCCACCGGAAACCAAATAAATCCTCCACGCATGAATCGGTGTAGCTGACAGCTCATCCCTTTGGTGAAGCATTCCTTGGGCATGATCAGCTTACTTTGCATTTATACTTACCTAGTAATAGCTCAACACCTGGCTCCCTGGCTCATCCCCAGATCATACCAAGAAACTCTCTAGAGGAATGAAACCCTTCCCCTGGGACAGGAAAGAACAGGAAACCAACTGTAAACACACACACACACACACACACACACACACACACACACACACACACCTTATTTAAATGCAGTGAAAGGCAGCTGTTTACTATTGCTGGCTGTTTCCCCTTTTTCCTCTCATAGGGCAATACGCTCCAGCCATAGGAGACTCTTGTCAATCTTCACTGCTAGCTTCTCTGTCCCAAACATGGTGATAGTAGATGCTTTAACATCCCTGATACACATGGAGATTATTTATTTATTTAATCAATTAAATAAATAAATAAATAAAATTTGCCCGGGGAAATTTATAAGAATGCAATTGGGATATTGTTTCCTAATGGGAGTATTTACGGAGAACAAACACTCAGTAGGCTTTAATGACCCCCATTCAGCTACTGTGCAAGCGTTCCCCCTTCCTCATCATAGCCCAATACCTGACAGAACCCGAGCGCCGAGGAGTTGTTTCCTTTGCTCATCCTAGGCATCCGGTTGCCTGGCCGCAGGTGCTTGAACAGAACAAGGAGCTAAGTGGCTGGCGGACACTCCGGTGTATGCAGGATACACAACACAGAACAGTTCATACCCAGGTGGGCAGGAAGCACAGTCCGGTGTGGGCAACATACAGCCAAGGACACACCCATCCCATGGCCAACCAGGCCTCACAGCTCTACCAACTCCCGGCAGCCTGTTGAAATTCTGAACCTGCCAATGGGTCAAATCATAGGTTAGGTGGGAGCTCTCACGCTCTGCTGGTCTCTTCCGAGGCCCTCGTGGACACACCCAGAGGCCAGCCTGACCAATCCCCTAGCTGACAATTGAAATTTCCCTCCCAAGTCAGGATCGGAAGGCACCTGAGATGATTTGGGAGCAAGCTCTCCCCGGTGGCTTATCCAGTAGGGTCTATGTGTATGGACTGATGTTGGGACAGTTCCAGAACAAATTCCTTCATGGATATTAAGTAAGGTAGGAACACCAAAGGAAACACCAGTCCTGTGAAAGCCAAGGACCATCGGCTGGGACGGTTTGATGTTTAGTGCGCGGGGCCTGGATTAGCACCAACGTTCTGAGTTCCAGGGGTATTTCAGGGTTTCAAGACCGATTTGATGTCCTTCAAGTCCATCTCCCTCGTGCATGAAATAGGGAGAAGATACAGCCTCTGTTTCCATAGGAAGAAACCCTAATTGGAGTAATTTGCTAAAAGAAGTTGAGATGGAATCCATCGGAGTTCAAAGGAACTATATATACATATAATATGAGTTTGCCCTGGAAAGAAACTCATAAGAATTTGTAGTATTTCCCACACAAGTCACAACCTTATTCATAAACTGCCATGTGATGGCAATGGTCCACAGCACATCCATTTACATTTGCTGTATGTGATGCCAAATATATATTACGTACATGCACGCAAGCACGCACACGCTATTTGAGTTCCCGAAAGCTCTTTGCTTGCTGACTTCTTTTGCTTTGTAAACACTGTGTAGAATGCCCTGCCTTGCTTGAACGGTTTGCAAGCCGGAAGCCTGGAGCTGTCCCAGGTATAGGTACCGATGCTTGTACAGTCATTTTCTTGTCTAGATAATGGCAAGAGCGCCATCCTCCCTAGTTCCAGCTGTGCCACAAGGCAGCTGTGTCTGCTTAACATCTTGTTTCTCTATTTGCAAATAATTTCACACCAAATAGATTCGAACTGTCTTGCTTCCTGGCCTCTTTCAAGCACCCAGAACAGTCGACTCGGTGGTGTGACGAGAAGCAGCCAGTGAAAGTGTGTGGACAGGTAGAAACCAATAGTCAGCAGGCAACAGTAGACCCTGAGAGGAACCGAAACTTCCCCCAACATGTCCCCCATTAAAGAACACAAAAGCTCGGGATGGTGGTGGCGCATGCCACTGATCCATTGTGGTCTACAGAGCCAGCTCCAGGATGGCCGTGGCTGTTAACACAGAGAAAAACCCTGCCTCAAAAAACAAAAACAAAAACAAAACAAAACCATACACAACTGCTTTGTTCTAAATACCATCTCATTACATAGTTGAAGACAAAGGAGAATGAGAGGAAATCTGATTAGGTAGCCTCTTTATCGGACTGCAAATTTCTTAGTAAGTCCCTAATGTCTCTGTGGACCCTACTCCGTGTCTCAAACCAATAGGAAAGTGTTGTTACTGCAGGACGGTATTTCACTACTGTGCGGGTGGACGCGTCTTGCACCAAGGCTGATGCTGGAGCATACAGGGTTTGGTGCTGGGTAGATTCTGATGTCTCTTCTCCTCTGCACTGGGAATGCAGAGAGGATGCACCCACTCGGTACAAGGTTAATTTCTTTATGTTCTGCAGCCCAAGTGTGAGATGTCTTCATCAACAGTCGGGGTCTTTGTGACAGCAGTTCACGAGTCATTTAGAACTGAATGAAGAACCTGTATGTCCCTGGGACAGATTAGGAGACTTCTCCATGATGCAGGTTAATAAAGCAAGGCAGGCCAACAATGACAAATGAGGAAGGGCTTGGGCCTGAAAAAGCTGATTGATCGCTATGTAAATGTATTGTGCCTGCCTCTGGCTGCTGGGATTTGAATACAAAATGTACCACATAGGTTTGTATGCGGAATGCTTCTTGTGAAGCTCTCTTGGGAGGTGTTAGAAAGTAAGTGATGGAGAGAGTGAGTCCTTCGGGCTTGCTTGCCTTTGAAAGTATAGGTCTGGGTCCTGGTCCTTACCTTTCTACTTCCAGGTAACAATGAGGCAAGCAGCTTCATCTGTCCCTTTTTCCTGTAACCACAACGCTCGCTCAGCTCCACCACAGGCTCAGACCGACACCAAGGACTGCAGGCTGAAATCCCTGAAACCACGAGAAAAGTAAAGAATTCTCTTTAAGGCATGGATTTTATGGGAAGCCCAAGTTCCTGGGCACAGAATTCCTTCTCACAATGACATAAGACGAGTTGTTGCATCCTTAGAGTTTTAAGATTCTAGTAGTTTTATTTTTAGATGGGCAGGAAGGTATCAAAGAGTGAGGGCATCAGAAGTTTCACTTCTCCACGCTCCCTAGAGTCATTTCTCCACGCTCCCTAGAGGAGTCATTTCTCCACACTCCCTACAAGCAGCATTGATGCAGTGAGGTTGGTTTCACCCAAGGTCAATCTGAAGTCTTAACTATTCCAGTCCTCACCGTAGAAAGACATTAGCATTTACCCCACAGCCATCCTCAGTGGGCAGCTGGAACGCTATGAGGGTTGAATGAGCATTAAGCTGAGGCTGAGGCTCTGGATTTAGATGAGAGACCTTGGTTCGAGTCTTCCGGAAGGCATAACCAGGTAAGTCAAGTGAAGTTCCCGAGACAGGAAGTCAGTAGGGCTACTGCAGGCCTTGGAAACACAGGAGTGAGAACGCAGAGATAAGCAGCTAGAGCCTCAGAAATCCTTCTTAAATAGTCACATGACACGGAAAGCCAGGAACATACTGTTCCCCGCTCCCCAGATCTTCACTTAACCGGCCCAGTAAGGACCACCCAGGAGATTAGGAAGAGAGACAGTGGAAAACACTGGAACCCCGTGGTCTCGTCACCTTCCTGATCTCAAGTGTGTCTTGGTGAATGTCATACAGGAAGAAGCCTGAAAACTCAGTCTGAGCTTTTTTCACATCCTCTTTAGCTTGTTATTTCAAACAACCTATCTTCTTTTGATTATTTTTTTAGAAGACAAGTGAGTTTGTGTGTAGACCATACTGACAACTAAATAACGTCATACTGAAACATGCATTAAAATAATGCACTTAGCTCACAGCCTGCCCCGAGGGACGTAAACTTGTCAGAATTACTCGGCTAAAGCAGCAACCTCTTGATCTTTGGGATTCTATCGCCATCTGGTGGTCACATTGATATTTGCAGCCAAGACCTGGACAATTGGCGGGCCTCAGAAGCAACAAAAGGCAACCATAAGTCCACCATTAGAAGGGCGACCTCTAGTGTACAGACCTTGACATTTTCCCTTTTCATGGAATTTGCAAAGGTTCAAGATGCCATTCGGGCAATTTACAGTTAGAGGGTAAAAATAAAAAATATTTTGATCATGTCAAAGCTCTTGGCTATGCCCAACTCCTAACTGTGTAATAGAACTAGACAGATGGTGGTAGCCTACTTTATAGATGTGTCATTTTGAATTCATGTGCTGTTCTATAACAGTTTTTTATTAAGAACTGTAGACTCCGGGCTGGAGAGATGCTTAGTTAAAGAGTGTGAGTTGCTCTTGCAGAGGACCTGTTCCCACGCCGGTCAGCTCACAACCACCTGTAACTCTAGCTATAAGGGATCTGTCGCCCTCTTCTGGTCTACCAAGGACACTTCACTTGCCATGATGCTCTCTGTCTCACGCACTTAACAATAAAATAAATCTCCAGCAAGGAAAGCACTCTAGCGTAATAAGTGGTTTAGCACAGACTTTGTTCCTACTAATGTTTGTGCAGAGTAGGTTACTTGACTTCTTTGTGCCCTCGTTTCCTTGACTTAAAATGGGGACAACTGTACCTACGCCACAGATGAGAGCAGTGCCTGAAGCAAAGGGCAGCATTTGGCCGGTGACACCTGTTCTTATGCACTGAATACTAAAGTAAACCAAAAGCTGTAATGTATGTGTTCTGAGAGATTGTTGGTGTCTTGACCATCTGTTTTTGATGGTTGAAGGAAAGCTGAAGATGAGTGACTTGCTCCAAGGGTTCCGAAGAAAGAGAGTTCAGAGAAGCCTAATGCAGGGAGCTAGTTTACCAGAATCTCACTATGTAGTGCTGGCTATCCCAGAACTCCTACGTAGACCAGGCTAGCCTCTAACTCACAGAAATCTACCTACTGCCTCGAGGGTGCTGGGATTGAAGGTGTGTGGCACCATGCCCAACCATTTGGAGGGTCTTAGGAAGATCACAGCGAGAGAGGTAAGAAATTGGGCAAGAAAGGGCTGGCAAGCATCGAGTATGAACCTTGTGCGCAGTGAGAGTTTCTGACTACACACACCTTCACCTTCCTAACCTACATGAAGGTTAAACCACATAATGGATCCAGGACACCCTGCCACTCTCGGTCAGTTACTTCACAGATTTCACATTTGCAACCTCGAGTTGATTTTGCTAGCTTTTAAAATGTGAGAGTGGAATTATGTCCCATGGCCTCTCCTGCTTGTGCCCCCCCCATCTTTACATCTAGGACTCATCCATGCTGCATACATCAATACTGATTATGCAGAATATGTCATGGGCTCTGTCCATTAGTCTTCTACAATCTGTCTATTTATGCTTGGTGTGCATTTGGATCGTGTACACTTTTTTTTGCCTATTTTGAATAAAGCTTACATAAGCATTCCTGCAGACTTTTTTTTTTTTTTTGATGGATAGAGCACTCATTTGGTTCACTATGTAGAATTTCTAGGCAATTGGAAATATGTAGGTCTAGCTTTAGAAAATTTTATACAACTCCTCCCAGAATGGTGAACTAATTTACAGCTTTGCAGGAGCGCTTGGTCTGGAAAAAAAATTCTTCGACTATAAAGTCCAAAAGCAATTTATGTACTCTGAAACCACACCCCCGAGCTGGGGTTTGTAGCTTTTGAAATGTGTCTCTCTCTCACAGCTTCTCGCCATTTCTTCCCACCTCTCTCTGCCTCCTCCTTCAGTGGGGTGACTTGTATTTGCATATTTATGTTTGAGAATCACCCCATTAATTATTTCCACTGCTAAACAATGAAAACCATAAAATCTCTAGCCTGGTAAGATCTTTTTGTAAACTTGCATTGAAACTACAAATCAGTTTGAAGATTTTGAGTTGGGGTTATAGTGAACATGTTGGCAACTTGTGTTTATCTTGTGTGGTTGTGGGGGTGCAAGATGTCAAGGTGTGGGAGTCAGAGGAACTCCAGTGGAGTGGGTTCTCTCTCTGACTCTATGTGGGTTTGGGGATAGAGTTCAGGTCCCCAGACTTGTACAGCAAGTGCCTTTCTCTGCGGAGCCATCTCACAGCCCATACTTATATTCCTAAATGTTGGCAATATCTATAGTTATGTCTTCTTTTCATTCTTTGCATTGATTTATTTTTCTAAAAGCTTAATTTTATGTTGCACGGGGTTTTTTGCTTTATGAATGTCTATGCTCCAGGAGGTAGAGCAGAGTTGGTATTTAGTCAGCATGGTCTGTTTGAGAAGTTCCCTAGGAGGTGATGCACAGATACCCAACCTTCTGGATGAGGCCAGCAGGGGCTTATGCCACATGGAGTAGAACTAAAACCTTTTATTTCAGTGTCTGGCACACAGACGGTGTCCCATGAATACTGAGTAAATAAACAAACAGGAAGGGTATGAACCTAGGTTATCAGATTTCAAATCCAAGTCGTAGAAACTGCATTTGCTTTTGGGTCCATTTGAAGTTAAGGTTTTTTTTTTTTTTTTTTGTTTTGTTTTTTTTTATGCCAAATCCAGGTTAGAGCCTGGTAAATAATCCCAAGGAGGTTCTAGATATCAGAAATGTCATTGTCAACCCTGGACTTCCTAACCATGCTGTCTCATTTTACTCTATCTGACCCATTTTCTTTGGTGAGGATTTTGGTTTCAATCTTCAAGTTTGTGGATCATAAGCCTCGAAATCTGTGAAATGTCGTATCCTTAGAGAAAGCTGGGGGCTTCTTGCCCTTCAATTCCTCCTTGTTGAGCTGTATCTAATCCAACTAACCCTGGCTGAGAAGGCAGGGAGTTTGGGGAGAGCTCGCTTTTAAAGGCTAAGGAGTGTCGTCTCTCACTTGGGATGTTTCATATTGGAAAAAAAAAAAAAAGGCAGTTTCTTTAGATCTTGAATTATTTTGAAGTCTAATAAAATGATCACATTAATATTCCCATGAACAAAGCCTTCATTTTAATTGCTGCTATCTACAAAGCACACAACATATTTCCAAAATCGTGTTCTCTTTTTCTTTGGCAGGTTTGATAACAATCCTCTTTCTTTCTCCCTTTTCTCTTTTCTTCTGTTGACCTTCATCAGATTTCTCTTTTAACTGTCACAGACATTCCTTTATATTTAGTCCAAGTGAACAAAAATATGTATTCACAAAGGAGTCAGAGGAAACAGTAAGAAAAGATTATAGCCATTTTATTGGATAATAGAATTTTTTTTTTTTCAGTGCTGGAAATGCAATCTAGGTCCTTTACATGAAAGGCAATTTCTCTGCCACTGAGCCACATTCCCAGGTCACGCACAACTTATATGTGCATAAAGGTATTCATGTCTCATAACTACTTATTAACATTGTCTTAGGCCAGAGGCTTGACGGCCCCAAACCAAACCACTTACACTGTCCCTGAAGGGTCATTTCCTCCCCCAATTTCTCTACTCCTCTCTGCCTCCCCATCGCTCTCTCTCTCTCTCTCTCTACAGCAGGCAAGGTATGTATTTGAGAGAAAGAGAGAGAGGGAGAGAGAAAGAGAAGAGGAGAAGGGAGGGGGAGGGAGAGGAGAGAGGGGCAAGCCAAGTGACTTGGGTTGGTTTGAGTGAGCCCTGCCCTGTGTGTCAGTGAGCTGATCCCTCGCAGGGAGTGGGGGGGGGCTGACAGGGAGCTAAGGGAGGCACAGTCCTGAGTTCTGCAGGAGAGAAAAAAGTCACAGAAAGGATGTAGCGTTTAAGAAATTTCCACCTTCCTTTGCGATTTACTAATCACCTGCAATCTTCCCCGTAGAATGGAACCCAAGCCCGCTAAGGGGCATATGGTTATTCTAGGCAAAAATAAGGACACAGATGGAGCCTGGGAGCGAGGAGCTCAGGTGAGGCCAGGAGTAGGTTTGGTACACACGCAACCCATGCTGTGGCCATCTGCTACGGTGCTCTGGACTGGCGTAGGCTCCTAACCTGGTCCCAGAGTTCTGGCAGGCATGGTGAAAAGAGACAGATGGCTACTAATAAGCTCTGTATGAATTAGATTTCAGGGGACGGACCAAAGACATATACTTAGAAATAGCTTTTAATGTTGTTCTGATGTATTTACGTTGCTTAGCCTAGAGTTACTTTCTGTCTCTGCTTCACAGTCGTTCTCAAACTGCTCTTAAGACGACATCATGCCACGCATTCTAGACAAGGCCCGGGAAAAGTCTTTTGCAGCAGAATCAACTTTTAAAGGATTTGCTTTCCTCGATAACTATCAGAGGACCCAAGTGAGATAATGGAAAGAAGCTGTGGAGAATTCCACAGCTGGAATAGAATAGTACTTCCTTTAAGAGTTGAACAGTCTAGAATTTAACATTTCAGACATCCATAAAGATAAGCTGAGGGGCCCACAAATTTTATTTTATACCTGTGCTATTTTGTTTTTGAGGCTAAAGTTTTGCAGTGTAGAGCAAGGATCCTCCTGCCTCAGCCTTCTGAGTGCTGAGATCACAGGCCTGTGCTATCATGCTCAGCCAAGAGGGTTATGAGTTTTAATAGTGATAATTATTTAAATCACAGAATTCTTGGTTCTTAAGGGGAAATGTGTTGTAATGAACTGGGACAAACCACGGGGAAGCCATCGGATTTTATATGGTTGGATCCTGCTGGTTTGAGAACTCACACTTTATAACCACGCAGTGAAGGCTTCCAGGGGCTAGATGCCGAAGTTGGTGCTGTTTTAATTAGAGAGAACGAGCTAATAAGGCATATAATATGTGTTTCTCTCTGGGTCTGCCCCAGAGAGCCCGGATGTGAGGTGTGGGTTGATTTTCCTGAGTGATTGACTCACAGTGATAAGGAGGCATCAGAACATAGCTCTGGCCACTGTCTCTGACATTACTGTAAGTGAAGCAGCTCAGACGCCCAAAGGGTCACATGAGGCGTGTATGCAGAATCAGCTGACGGTGCTTGCAAAGGTACTGTGTGTGCCTGGTGACTTTGGCCACGTGTATTCTCAGAAGCCCAGTTATGCCGTCATTTCCTCCCATATTTCAGTTGTTGCTCATTATAAATGAAGCATTTATTGCTAATGCCTTCCCCCCTCCACTGGCAAGTGGGAAGAGACAGTGTGCACTCTTCTGTTTAGTCTCCTGCGTAGGAGTGACAG